>NC_064753.1:19836199-20001199 GCF_011397635.1 Epinephelus fuscoguttatus
TCTCAAAGGGTTTGTAGAGTTAAGAAAGGACAATCAAGGGTTCTTGCAATCAAAAACAAAAGTTTTTACTACATACCATTAATTAAGAGTCTTCAACAGCTGTTGTCCAATTCCAGAATTTTTGACATGATCAACACCACACCACAGAGCTGCCACAAAGAAGGGTTTTTGTATGACATTATTGATGGGAGCTTTTTCAAATCCCACCCACTGTTTTCAAATAAACCCTCTGCTTTGCAGGTGATATTGTATTCTGATGAAATAGAGATATGTAATCCCCTGGGACCACACGCTACAGCAAATAAATTGCTGATGGTTTATTATACTTTAGGAAACATAGACCCAAAGTTTAGGTCAAAGCTTGCTGCAATCAGACTCCTTGCTATAGCAAAAGCTAATGATATTGATGAGTGTGGTGTTGAGGTTGTCTTAGAAAGAATTCATAAAGACTTAGAGTTGCTGTATAATGGTGTCAAAATCCAAACAAAGAATGGGCAGATGGATTTATTTGGTGCTGTAGTTTCAGTATGTGGTGACACACTTGCCCAACATGAACTTGCTGGGTTCAAGGAAGGGGTTGGCTTCGCTTACAGCAAGTGCAGGCATTGTGAATGCACCTTTGATGAAATGCAGGAGAATTTTGACGAAAAAAGTTTTACTGAAAGGACATTGAACAGACATATTAGACAGTGCCTTGAAATAGAGAGGGCTAGCACAGACTTCTTGAAATCAGCCCTCAGAACCACCTATGGGATAAACCGAAGAAGCAAACTGGTTGATTTTCCAGCCTTTGACCTCATTCAGCAAACTCCGCAGGATATCATGCACATCATTCTTGAGGGTGTTGCACCTATGGAAATTAAGTGTGTGTTAAAACACCTTGTTCTTTCTGGACAATTGGAGTTGGACATGTTCAACTCGGCCTTGCAGAGTTTTCCTTTGTCAGCAATCGATGTACGTGACAAACCCTGTCCTATCAGTGTCACTACCTTGGCCTCTAATGATAAAAAACTTAAACAGTCCTCTGGGCAAATGTTGGTATTGTTGAAGATCATGCCATTTCTGTTGAACAGTATCGAGAAAAATGAATATGTTCAGTGTGTATTAGACTTAATTGAAATAGTTCAGATACTTTTTGCTCCTGTTCTATCTGTGGAAAGTGTAATAAGACTGAAAAAAATGATTGAGCAGCATCTAAAACAATTTAAGCAACTTTTTCCTGCAAATAACATAATTCCTAAGCAACATTATCTTCTGCATCTCCCTGCTCAAATCCTCTCTCTGGGCCCTTTGATAAGGCATATGTGCATGAGATTTGAGTCAAAGCACTGTTTTTTTAAACAATGGTCATCTAAATTGAACTTCAAAAATGTATGTAAGTCACTTGTGAACCATAACCAGCTTTTTGAATGTTGTCAAAATGAAATGGGCACTGAGCATCCCATTTTTGTACATGAGAAGGAATTGGGTCCTGTCTCAGAAGTGACAAATATGGAGTACATCACAGCAAAGATAAGAGACTTTTTGGGGATTGATGGCATACAACACGCAGTTAAAGTAAAGTGGCTTACCCTCAATGGAAATAAGTACAGCAGTGAAAAGTCTCTGATAATCACCAGTGCAAATGAGACAGTACCTGTCTTTGGACTTATCAAAAATATTTATGTGGTAAACAGTTCATTGTATTGTTTTGAATATCAGATTTACGAGACTTTGGGTTTGAATAGAGATCTTTTAGCATATGAAGTTGCTGTGCCTAATCTTGCCCAGGCAACAGAGTTGATCGATGCTGAAAAGCTACTTGATCATACATCATATTATTCAGTCAGTTTCAAAAACAGAACGTATGTTATGATGAAATATAACCTTGATGATGTCATTGCGCTTAAAAACTGAACCATACAGGAAAAAGTTTGGATGGACTGTGTGTGGCTAATGTGTTAATTGGCATGTGTGATTGTTTTTACTGGGCAGTCTTGAAACAAGTGTGGGGTTTTTTTTGCTTGGAAGTCTTGAAACGAGTTCTCACAGCTAAAACTTTCTCTTAAAAGTCTAAATGTGGCTTCGTACAGAGTCTCAGACAGTAATTTAGCTTGATGTGCATGTAAAATATCTAACTTTAAGATTTAGCAGCTAATTAAGAAAAAAAAGATCCATATTCTTAAAACAAGCTTGATAATCTAAGACAATTTGCTCCTGCAAAGTATATTCCTCTCAAAACAAGATAAATAAGAATTTTATGACCAGATTTAAGATATAAAGTCTTGCTTAGTTCATCAGTTTTTGCAGTGTTAAAACATCCCATCAAAACTGAAAATTCTGAGTCTTCTTATGGGTAAAGATAAGAGGTTAAACTTTGAAGAACTTGAAAATTTTGGGCAATTTAAACCCACTTGGTTCAAATTCTGCAATAGCTTCTTTGCATATGATGTCATACATCATTGTACTGTCCAGATGGAGGGCAGGCGTCTGGAGGCAAAGTCTACCAGCACTGCACAAATGCCTATGATATGTGATGTTTAAGGCTGTTACAATCAACCAAACTGGGAAAAAAACAAGGGCTACTTGTTAGCTACTTGGATGCTATTACAATGTGCCGTGACAATTTCTCCATGTTTTCAGCCATGACCCGGATTTTTAACAGCGTTTCACCAGACGTCTGGGAACTGTTGACCTAGTAGGTAAAAAATAGTAGCTAACGTTAGCTAATATTAGCTGTTATGCTTACGCACATTTAGTCACCCAGTCAAAAACAAGTTGACACCTGTTTCAGTCATGAACCCAAGTGCACAGAGAACAGTCACTGTCCACTAGACCCGCACTGTAAGCTGTACGATTTCATCAGCTCACCGTGTAACGTTAGTAAGGTCAGGGGGTCTGGAGGAGGAGGTAATTTGTGTCCACTCTCAGCAAATTAGTCATGTAGTGGGAAAGATCATTTCTCTTCATTTTGTATGGATCACATCCAACATGAGTTTCAATTTCCTGACGATACCTGCTGCCTACATGCTTTGAAGTAGTCACATTCCTCTAAATCCAATTGTGGTAAATGTATTTATAAATTCCTGCCCTCCATCTGGATTTCGGGCATCATAATAGCCATGTGATGTAACATAATAGCATAACAACATAACACAGTAAAACACTTGTCCTGGAAATCCAGATTTCTCCGTAGTCATAAGTTCGAGGTCCTGTAGAAAAAAAATCTTTAATTTCCATCCAGCTCTGTCAGTCACAAGCAACACATGTCAGTCTACACAGCGTGACACATTCACACCTCCATCGTAGACAGGAAGATATAAAATTACTCGAAAGCAAAATACACAATTTGGATTCTGTAGGTGTGTGAATGAGTGGTTATATGCAGTGTGTGATCTCTCTCCTTTTCCTTGTCGTGAAAAAAGAGCAATTAGGCAGCCTAAAGCTTTCTTAAACCCTTGTTGCTGTTTTGTCAAACAGGACCATTAAACAGATTAATTTCCATTCATTGGTTTGTTCCATTGGGGTGTGACCTATAAACACACACACACCCACACACACACACACACACACACACACACACACACATACATGCACACACTCTCTAACCAAACACACCAATAAAGACACTTTCTCATACACCTTCATTTGGCCCTGGGTGTGTGTGCAAGTTTGTGTTTGCATTTATATTCTAGAAATATGACAGTGCTTACACACTTTTAAAAAGTACCCTAAAGAATATTGGAATAATCAGTTCATTAAAGACCAGACTCAAAGCCCCACTAGCTGCTTGCAGAGGCTGCAAAGTTCACACTGCAATAACAAAAGTGTTGGGCAAAACAAACTACAAACTTTGCTGCTGTTGTAGTATTTGGGCTGTAATGGTTTGGGGAATGGTGCTTGGAGAAAGGCCACTGAGCCATTAAAAGCAAAGTGCTAATTCTTGTGAGAATGTGGACTTTAAAGTGAACTTTAAGGAAAATGTCCCATCAGATTATGGCATATCTTGTGTATACGAAAACATTTGGAGTTCAAATCTCCAAACTGTCTAAAATGGTAAAGGGTACATATTCTGTTCATCTGTGCTCAGTACATTCAAGTCAGTCTGGCCATTCAAGTTTGACATTTCTCATATACACTTGTACATTTTGGCCTGATGATAGTACTAGAAAAATTATCAACGAGTCAATAGAATGACATTTATCCTCTGATGATGATGAATAGCCACATTAAATCAAATCATAGTTTTGAACCTGCCAACATTACTTCACTAAAGTTCTGCAGCTAAAATGGAAAAAAAACCCAACATAAAATAAAACAAATAAAACAAAATGAAGAAAAAAAACAGAAACACTGAGCAGCATCTTGAGGTTTTTGATGTATTCTAATCGAACAAATGACAGTACAAAGCACATAGAGGGATTTTATCGTTTGATCAGTTTTTTTGCTTTTAGCTGCCTCATTACCTTTGCTACTTTAGATGCATCCTACACTACACATTTCTCTTTATTTTACTAAGTGGTGACAGTTTAATGAGAAACTTAAGAAGTGTCAAAAGTAATAATATTGATCATTTGCATGCTGGAGCTGTCACATAAGCAGAAAACTGTTAATATGAGATGAGGCTTTGTATTGTGGCCCTTTCATCATTTTATTTTTATTTTTTGTCTTTTTAAACCTACATGTTTTGTTCCCAGCTTTAGCGATGCTGCTTCTCCGTGTCTCATAGGGATGCTTGTCAATAAAGTTAAGCAATAAATCTGTCCTCTGATGTGATTGTTTGTAATATTAATGTTGTTTTATTCAGGCCTTTTCAAAATATTTTTAAGAATGCAAGAAAAGCTCAACAGAACTAACCTATTATCATTGTATTGTAGCAAATAGTGAAACTATGTTGTCTGGAGTCAACCAAACTAGTCATAGGGAGTGGGTAATAGTCATTTTACATTTTTATTGCCTCATAAATATTCCTTGCACAGTTCATGAATATCTTGCCCTGGATTAATTGCAAGTAAAAGATCAATTAACATATCAGTCAGAGGGCCCAGTGAGAATTTTGACCAGTGGTGGTGTTGAAGTGTGGAAGGAGAGAAAAAAAATCCTCTTCTGTTCATTTCCCTCAGTCATAATCTTCTCTTAATGATCTTGTCAGACTCTCTATTTGCTTGCCTGGTCTGAACTTTGACCAGTTGGGTCAATTTGCATGTGAATTATTAAATATATTTCCAGGTAATTATAATTCCAATCATAAGGCCAAGTGGTATTAAGATAAATTATGAAGTACCCTTATCAGACTGACATTTGGTTGGTTGATCAGACAGAAAGACAAAGATGGGTACAATCAAATAAAACTCTGGAAAAAATTCCCCGTAGGATTTAGAGTCAAGTTCTCACTTTTTTTTATAGATGTTACTAAGAAATAACAGCTTGCTAAATGAAAAATCCCAGGCATACCAGTCATTCAATGATCGAAAATCCGGTATTTCGCACTTTTAGCCCCATTTCTGGGTTGTTTATGATGAAATAGAGTGGTTAAGACCAAAATTTTGACGATTGTTCCTTTTTGGAGATTTTGGTTTCCCCCTGCCTGGCTTAACACTGCTGCCTATGGCTATGAGTGGTCAGTGGTGTTCTTTGATGTTCTTAAATAAAAATCGTAGCAAACTGTGGTTTCCATCTGTGTTTTCGCCATCCATCTCGATTGTGGAATTATTTTTTCAGCTGCCTCACTCCCGTGTGTAAACTTCCGCTTGATCGTTCGTTTGACCCTGAAGCATCATACACTCCAGCCCACTTGCTGGCGATAATGCTCCTTTACGAGGGTGTTGCCAACCGGCAGGAAACCAGTGCAGTGTAATGGGACACAGAAAAGAAGCAGAAGAAGAAGGCTGGCGTTGTGTTCAAAGGCAACGTACTGCGAAGGTTGTTTACAAGCGAGTAATCCATTGTTTGAACTTAATACAAAACTTTTGTTCTCATTCTTCCTCCAGGAGCGCACACAGCACTGTCGAGCCGGCACTTTTGCTGAGCTAAGAGACTACAATGACTACAACCTTGTCGTAAACAACCCCCTTTCCATTTCTGGTGGTGGATTACATTTGAAACATTTAGGGTGGACAGATTCACACATGGCCATAGACAGCAGGGGAAAGCCAAATTCTCCAAAAAGGAGCAATCATAAAAATTTTGGTCTTAACCACTCTGTTTCATCATAAACAACCAAGAAATGGGGCTCAAAGTGCAAAATAGTGGACTTCTCCTTTAAGTTAGTCCGTATGAAATCCATATTGCCACTGTATCCATCAGCCCGAAGTCTTTTAAAGACCATTTCATTGTATTCTTTAGGTTTCAACCTAAAGACCAAACTGAATTGTGTCTATAACCTCTTTAATGATACACTGTTTATTCATGATTTTGACAAGAAGTTGTGTTTTTATTTTGCCTGCAATGAAAAACAGTTATGAAAATACGTCATCGCTTAGAACACTCTTGTATAAAACAAGCCACAAAACTCAACAAAAGGACACAATGTACTATAGATACCAATAAGTCATCTTTTAAAAGGAAGCCCACTGAGTTCAGCTGAGAACACAGCGCAGTAAAGCAGTGAAATAGTACATCTTTAAACCCCAGACAGAGACAGAGATGGGCAGGTAAGTGACACTAAGTCAGCCTAACACTCCTATAATGATGACACATGAAGACAACTTATATCAATCAATTTCAAATGGTCCCTCAAACCGCTGTGACATGCCGACATATCTGTTGCCCCTGAGCATAGTTGCAGAAGTATTACATTTCATCATCTTCTGCCTTTGGCTGTTTCTGTTTGTTTAACAAGTCATCTGCCTCCCTCTAGAACAAGACTGAGGGAATACATTGTCTTATCTAAATCCTCTGAGTAACAGAGTTATTGCTAAACTGCTGTAACCCTCTCACATAATATTGCCTGAGCCTCAAAAATCAATGCTATTGCATTGGATAGTTTATGATGTTAATTGATTCGGCCTGGTCTATAGGGTGCATAAAACATTTTAGAAGAAAGTGACAGCAGAAAATACAGTAGAAATCAGGCCCTATGTAAATACAAAGTGTCTAGTCTGAGATTATATGTTCACAGCACTGTTTAAAAGTAGGACTTAGTAAGCTATATGACTTCACACGTCAGTTGGTTAGTTTCCAGAGCAGAAGAAGGATGAGTCAGAACCATAATTAATAGTCAGTATGAGTTTTTTAGTTTCTCCCCACATAGGAAAAACTTGTATGGACAGTTTGAAGACACAGCTTTCTCAAATATCAGGAATTAATTTTTATTAAAACACAGTAAGTCAGAGATGCAAATAACAGCACTGTGGTTCGAAGTAAAATACATCTTCCTATCAACAAAATTATTGGATGATGGAGGCAAACCAAAATCAACACAAAGATTAAACCAGACACTGACAGTGTTTTTGTCTTCAGACCTCTTATAAAAACAGACAAAACAGTGCTTTGTTGGTGTTCCTTGTCACATTTTAGATGTCAGTGATTTGTTAGCAGTTTCATCAAAGAGATACTTTTAAAGGGACATTGTGTAACATTTTCAGTTGTTTATTGGCAAAAATTGATGAAATGTCATTCATAAATATGTCATCATTGGTGTACTATTACCTCCACCAATAATCTGACTTATTCTCGTAAAAGGAGAATTTCGGATTTGTTTGTACATTGTGCGGGCAAGTTGTCTGGAGGGTTCCATAACGCTTCACCATCTTGAGAATACATCCGCCAGCAAGGGACATACAGCCCCGCCTTTGGCGTTTTCGTTGAGAGCCACACCAGCGCTGTGTGACTGAGAAGCCAAAGGAGAGGAGCAAGAGGTGCTTCGCTACTACCCCGGCAAATTTGAAACAAAGTCCCACTCTTTGAGCATAATGCAGGATCATGCATATGCTGCATCACGGGAGACGGAATCCTCATCGCCAAGAAAGTGCAAAAGGGAATCAAAAAGGCAACGTGACTGGCGAATTCAAAAAACGAGGGTCAACATCAGGATATCCTTTCCCAGGTGAAAAGAGCTGCTGAAGGAGAAAGGTAATGCAATCACAGGCCAGCGCCGCTGTTAGCTGTTAGCCACTGTTAGCTGTAACAATTAACAGCGGCGCAGTGATGCGAGGAGAGGGATTAGGTGTGTCAGTTGTCAAAAGACAAGACGTGATTGGTTTGTTTCAATAGTCCTATGTTGTAAACACAGCCAGCATGGTGAGGAGGGGGTTTGTCAACTCGCATGTGTCTGTGTAGCCTGAATGAATACTCCATGTAATCAGATGACATGGTTTCATCAACGCTATCATAGCTTTTTGGTACACAGTGGCTACCGTTGTTGCAATATGCGTTTGACAGTGAGGCGCTAGAGTGCACTATCCGCTCGAATGTAGTATGATTTCAACGTTAGATGGGGGAAGTTCCTACACACTGTGGCTTTAAATTATCCAATATTTCACAAAGAAGCAAAGTTAAAAAAAAAAATAATAATTGCACGTTATTTGGTCCTCCTCTAATCTCTCCCATATTAAGAACCACTTGAGTATATAAAGAAGCTACAACTTGACCAGCTACAACAGTAAAATGCTACCTTTCTCATATTTAACCATAATTAAATCTATAACTTAAAGATGTAGTGTAGGGGGATCAAACTCATTTTAGTTCATGAGCCACATATGAAGCTCTAGCCAAAGTTCAGTCAGGAAGACAATACTTTTTGTGCTGAGTCTGTAACTTTCTTCCTACCCCGCTATTCACTCCTCACACGCATGCTCACTCTCTATCTCTTACTGTCAGTTTTTGGGGCTGTCAATTGAGTCATCAGCTTTTCCACAGCTGATCTATAATTAACCAATAGCACAGCAACACACCTTCTCCGTCAGCCTATCATCTCACTGCTCCTCATTTTTTCTGCCCGCAGTCCTTTCATGCTGCTGCCGTGCGTACCCTCCACCTCCCCATCACCACTTAGTCTCCTTGGATGCAGCCTCATTTCGCCTCATCATTCATCTACCAAGTCATCAGCCACCACCACCTCCACCAGTGTCTAGACTGCATGGGGGGGATTTATCTTGCTGCTGCTCAGATGTTCCACAATCTCAGATAATCCCCCTGTGTTGTCTAAGCGTAGGTCGACCCTTAGAAAGGACCTAGCCAACTTCAGCTACTTTCTAGAGATTGTGGGGTTTCCCTAACTAAATAAAAACCTCAGATATTAACACAAAACTGCTTATAGCTCAGAAATTTCTTGTTTTCCATATACAGCTTTAGCTGCTATCTGCAAACATCACAAGTATTTTTAGATGTCACTAGCACAGCTGATGGAGGATGCGAGAGGATGCCAGTAATTCCACTAATTTAAGAGCATTTTAAAGTCCAAAAGTCAAAATTAATTGACTAAAAACACATGTTATCATTTCTAAAATTCACAACATGATTTTATCCAACAAAATTTTCTCCATCAATCCATGTTTGATGACATTTAGCCTCTTAAAAAAACAACTTTTTAACTGCAGTCACACTCCAGCTTGCTGCACTCCAGGGAGGCATGCACCTCGACTGAGGGAGAATTTGAGCAGCAAACAGCATCATAAATATTTTTAGTGATGAGCAAGGCAAGCAATGAAATTTTAATTCTTAAGAATATTCAGACATTGGCACTGGAATATGAAAAAAAACCCTGATTTTTTATTATTTTTTATTTTTTATGATTTTTTTGTTATTAGTCCAAAATTACTCAGTTTGAGACTTAACACAAAATTTGACCAACAAAAACAAACCCCAATATATTGGGCGGCACGGTGGTATGGTGGCTAGCACTCTCGCCTCACAGCAAGAGGGTTGCCGGTTCGATCCCGGGCGTGGGAGCCCTTCTGTGTGGAGTTTGCATGTTCTCCCCGTGTCAGCGTGGGTTCTCTCCGGGCACTCCGGCTTCCTCCCACAGTCCAAAGACATGCAGATTGGGGACTAGGTTAACTGATAACTCTAAATTGTCCGTAGGTGTGAATGTGAGCGTGAATGGTTGTTTGTCTCTATGTGTCAGCCCTGCGATAGTCTGGCGACCTGTCCAGGGTGTACCCTGCCTCTCGCCCGATGTCAGCTGGGATAGGCTCCCCCCCCCCCCGCAACCCTCAAGAGGATGAAGCGGTTAGAAGATGAATGAATGAAAAACAAACCAAGTAATGCCTCTTGCGGCTAATAGTCAAGTGTAGCGAAGCTCTAGGAACACTGCTGTTGTCTCCACGATCCAGTTGATGTGCCGCTGGGGATGGACAGCCTGAAAGCTACTAGATTAACAGAGCTGAGGATAAAGTTGTCTGAGGGTAAAAATCCAAACAATGGACTTTTGGGGCTCAGTGCAGCATCTACAGAAGTGTTCAGTATGTGTGTATGTGGTCAGTGAGGAGGAGAAAGACCATGTGTCTGCACTCGAAACAGACAGGTCAACAGTGAATGTTCAATGTGAGCTAATGTTTGTTAGATCTGCAAGACCAGTGAAGCAATTATAGCAGCATATAGAAGTTTTGTTTTGTGTTATCTGATTGACTCTGATCAGCCTTCAAACTACTTCGAACAAATGACTAATGAAAACATAGTTATGGATATAATACATCATTCCTGCCAGTAGATGCCCCTAAAACCTACACACTAGACTTTTAAAACTTAAAACCTTGAACAAAGCTCTTTAAATTGCAGGTAGCAGAGAAAGGAAATATGAGTCTGAACATGATGTTGTCTCATGTCCAGTGGACAAAAAGCTTTTTGTATTGTGTGTGGACAAAGCATAATCTACAATTAGAAACTACTATCATTAGGGGTGTCCCCAACTAAGAATTTTCATAGTCGAATCTGATTTGACAGATTTTTCCTTTAGCCGACTAATTGTCAATCATGTTGTTTTCCTCCTCACTGATTAATGAGCTCATTTGCATCAGTTTCCGCTCCAGAGAAGAGCTAAAACACCCAAATAAACAAATTTAATTCCTCAGTTGGCATAATAAGATAATAATAATAAAATTTATTCCTTTCACTTCATTGAGGTATGATGCTCTAGATGAGTGCAGACGCGCTGCCTAGCCGGGGACAGCCCTCCATTTCGAAACACCGCCATTCCGAACCACCCCCACTCCGAAACCCCCCACTCCGAAACTGATTTTCAAGTCTGTATCGAGTTTCCTGCATCAAACACTGCTGCCAGCTCTCGGTACAGCTCTCGTTGTACTACAAAAGCTTGAAATGAACGTTCAACTCATTGTTTTTTATTGAAAATATGTCACTGTCTTCATTTATTAAGGATAATTTCGCTAGCAGCAAACACATTTAAAGGAGATGCTTGTCAAGTCTTTTTACGCGCGCTGTCCGTGGTGCTGAAATCCCCACTCCCGGCCGCACTCCCGGCCACACTGGTCAGACAGACTAGTGCTAATAAATAAATAAAAAATCAGAATCTATCAAGAAAACAATCAGCAGTGAAATTCGTTTCAAGACATTTCAGGTAAACGAATAATCCTTCAAAAAAGTTTGATTTGAGAGCACATACCTCCTCCAAAGTGTTTGTTTATGCGCTCTGCCACTGTAAATCACCGTGGGCCTCGATGCTGCTCTAATGGTCCTGCAGCGCACTCACTCACCTCAGCTTATTTGGATCGAGCAACTGGGTGATTTATTCATGCGTAGTAATGATTATGCCTACTGATTAAATGCCACATCATTTTCAATTTTTTATTAACAGAAATTAGGCTGATGTTTGTATCAAAATAGGATATATATCATGAATTACTAGAAAACGAATACATTCTATGTCAAATATGTTCAGCAGCAGTGAGCACCCCCATATAGTCAGAATGGTATGGTCTTGTTTCATTTTTCATTTTACATTTTGTGACGATTCAACGGCGAGACTGGCAGTCGAATCAGAATTCTCCGAATCGAATCACCGAATCATCGATTATTCGGGGTCACCCCTAATCATTACACATCAGTAAGGATGTTCTCACTTGTACCTATTGCATCACAATCAGACTCAGAGTAAAGAACGCTCTCCTGTACCACTCCTATTGTGGTATCCCTGCGGGTTGAAAAGCTGGCTTTTGAAAAACCTCTTGCTTTTCACCTCACCTACTGTGTCTTTTACAAACAGTCAGTAATTCTCTTTGATGATGCCAACACAAAGACTTTTCTGTCAAAGTACTTACTCTGATTTCTCTGCGGTTTAGACTAACTCATGTTTTGACACCCTCTTGTTGCATAAGGGTGGTGATGATGATGATTGTGGCTGTGAGTCTATGATACGCCACACACTAACAACCTTGGCAAGGGGAAAGCCACCATCACAATCATCCTGACCTTCACAGGACTGAAATGAAATACAATAGCCTTGATTCTGTGCACACACTCTCTATCAAAGCCCATGATCTATTTTGAGTGACATATGGGAGTGTCAATGTGCAGATTGTGGGTGATGCAAGCTGCCTGCAAGAAATGCTTCCAGTCTCTTGCTGGAGCTGAAGATGTACAAACAACATAGTGCTTCATTGTGCTTGACTCTCTGTGTCCATAGTAAGATGTTCAAGAGGGACCAAGTGTTCGCACACTCAACAAAGTTTATTTTTCCTTTTCTCTTTTCAAGGCAATGTTTCTCTATGTTTCTCTCATGTACAAGATCCTTTTTAGGGCCTTGGCCTGTGGAAGACAGATTGTAAGATGTTCCCCAAAATGCAGCTCAAGGGTGTGCTTGGTGAGCACCTTAGTAAAGTATTGAAGCTATGCCATTCTAATCAGTGCATCAGCTCAGACACGTTATACAAGGGTTTAGAGTTAAGCTGTTGTAACAGCATCTTTTGGGGGTTAACATAAATGTTTGGTATTAAAAATCATCTTAGCAAAATATACATCATAATCTGTTTGACTACTCTGGCACACAAGAGATGACTGTAGCATTACAAGAGTATTTTGGATTTGGGGCTCATGAATATCAACTAAATAATTCATTATTTGAATGGCAAGTCTTGGTGTGTCTTCGAATATGAAACATATCTGTGTCAATCACAATACAGATTTTCGTGGGGAATGTCTGCATGTGCAGATTTAACAACCTACTTCCCAGTGATTTGAGTTATAACTGACTTATCCATAAAAACCTGAACAGGTACTGTAACAGAAATGTGCTGCACATTAAAAAATGGCAAAGAAGGCCAATTTTGCCCATCTGTCTGTCACCCCTACAGTAGCAGATAACAACAATAGCTGTTGTAATCTACCATAACATTAAGTAACAATATGTGCTGTTTACTAGGCCATACCAATGTCCAGGGGCGGTGCCTGGGGCAGAGACGTGAATCATTCAGAGGGCCCAGAGCTAGAAAGAGGCACTGGGACATGTGGGATCAGACATAATGCATCATAGTGACTGCAGAGCTGTTTTCAGGGCAACCAAAAGCTTCTAGCAGCTTACCTGCCAATTATGGAAATTAATTACTCCTTGGGCCTTTTCAGGGCAGGGGTTCTCCCCAAATTAAAGCACATGATATTTCAAATGTTCTACCTCTGATCTGATGATAGGTAGCCACTGACTTGCTAGTGTTACTGTTTTTTTTCCCCTTTATGTTATATCTCAAATTCCCTCTAATCAAACAGAGAGGTTTTCATTGATTTCAGTGGTCCATTAAAGATAAGGTCACTCCTTTTCGAATCTTGTTTGGAGCAATTCACCTTGAAGAATGCAACATGATGTTTTCACATACAAGTTTTTACTTTTGTGAATCATTGGCATTGGAGGCTCACAGTGCATGAACACTGACTGACTTCTGATGAATTCAGGGCAAAAGGCCATGAGGCAAGAACTGGAAAGGTACATGCAATTGGCAGTGGAAGTAACAAATATGACAGCACATTGTTGCAGTGGTTAGCACTGTTGCCTCACAGCAAAAGGGTTCCTGGTTTGAACCCAGGGTGGGGGAGCCCCTCTATGTGGTGTATGTGCATGTTCTCCCTGTGTCAGCATGGATTCTCTCCAGCTACTCCAGCTTCCTCCCACAGTCCAAAGGAAACTATGTGCAATCCAAGTTGGTGACTCCAAATTGCCTGTAGATGTGAATGTGAGTGTGAATGGCTGTCTGTCTCTATGTGTTAGCTCTGTGACCCTGTGATAGTCTGGCAACCTGTCCAGGGTGTACCCTGCCTCTTGCCCAGTGTCAGCTGGGATAGGCTCCAGCCCCCCAAACAGAATAAAGACTTACAGAAAATGAAGTTGTTACTGTCACAAAGTGTTTTTTGTGTACTTGTTTTTTTTTTGAGTATTAATTTTACTTTAACTTAAAGATTTACAATTTTCAAAAAACCTTAAATGGAAATTTCAGTTTATTTCAACCCGTCTCCTATTGTCTAAATTTGTTTCAAGTCACTAGTGACATAGAAATAATAAATCAAAATCAAATCAAATCAACTTTATTTATATGGCACTTTTCATACAACAGTAACACAAAGTGCCTCACAGAGGTTAAAAACAACAAAGATCCAAAACAGAAAACAAAAAGAAAAGAGAAAACCCAACCCTCCCACCCCACATTGAGATACGTAAATATACATATACGCACACACACACACACACACACACACACACACACAAGCTATCACTAAAGAGACATGGCCTAGCACCGAGACCCGAGGCAAAGAAAAAGCCATCTCTGGGGGCTGTCCACACCGAGAGGGCCCATGGTCCACGGCCACAGGGAGCGCCGCCATAGAGACACCCCGACCCGGGCAGACATGAGGCCCCACACTGAGGTGCAGTGCCCTACAGCCACCCAGGTCAGAGCGGTCTCCCGACGGCACCCCCATCGGGAGACCAGGAACAACTCTCAGTGTGGTAGGCCCCCTTGAGGAAACACTGGAGCTAAAAGCTGAGGGACTAAAACAGTAAGATAGGATAAAAGGTATAAAAAGAACCAAATAAACAAAAAGCTATTTAGCTCATAAAACTGAGTTAGTAGCTAGGTAAGAATGATCTAAAACAGAGACATAAAATGCATCAAAACTAAAACCTATAGGCTAACTAAAATAACAAAAGATAAAGGTTAAATGAGATAAGAACGTAAAAAGAGAAAAGGTAAGAATATAAAAAATAAATAAAAAATAGATAATAGATGGATAAATCGGTTATAAGGGGAGTTTAAAATAGATAAATAAAGAGATCAGTAAAAAAGATGAGTCTTGAGCCTCTTTTTAAAAACATCAACAGTCTCTGCAGCTCTGATGTTCTCCGGCAGGCTGTTCCACAATCGGGGGCCATAATAATTAAATGCCGCCTCCCCGTGTGTTTTAGTCCTAACTTGTGGACCTCAGGGTCCGCGAGGGTTGATATGGTAAAAGCAGGTCAGATAAATAAGAAGGCCCAAGACCGTTAAAACATTTAAAAACTAATAAAAGAACCTTAAAATCGATCCTGAAGTGCACGGGGAAATTTGAGATACTCTTTTTGGGAAGACCAGAGAGCAGGGCATTACAATAATCTAACCTACAGGAGATAAGAGCATGCATCAGCATCTCCGTGCTGGCCTGAGAGAGAAACGGGCAGACTCTGGCTATATTCTTAAGGTGGTAGAAACCTGTCTTTGTTATGTTTTTAATATGTGGAATAAAACAGAGCTCAGAGTCAAAAATCACACCCAGATTTTTTACAGATTGTGTTGGTTTAAAATCCTGTAGTTTTGGTAAAAGTTTCTCTCTCTTGCCTTCAGGACCAATAATTAAAACCTCTGTTTTGTCCTGGTTGAGCTGTAGGAAATTCACTGCCATCCATAACTTTATATCTAAAATGCAGTTAAAAAGGGCATCAACTGGCCCTGTGTCATCAGGAGACACGGTGATGTACAGTTGCGTATCATCAGCATAACTATGAAAGCTGATGCCGTGCCTCCTGATGACATCCCCCAGAGGAAGCATGTAGAGATTAAAAAGAGTTGGACCTAAAATTGACCCCTGGGGGACCCCACACAGTAGTGGGTCCATGTCATTGGTTCGACAGCCCATTGGTTTGACATCCCATTAGTCCAACTGTCCGCGGTGCTGAACGGCTTGCGGCGGGCGTATGGTGCGCCGCGACCGGCTTGAGGCGGAGCAGGCTCACGGCTTATGTGTTTGTCACTTTCTTTTTCATTTTAACCCACACCATGATCTTTTTCTGACCCTAACCAAGTGGTTTTTGTGCCTAAACCTAACCAGACCTTAACCACAGGGCATCATGATGATTTCGGAACTGACTTCGGGACAATGAGTTTAATATGGTCGGAACAATGGGATGTCGAACCAATGGGCTGTCGAACCAATGGGCAGTTCCCCACAATTGTTAGCATGTTAGCCGTTAGCCTAGATACAGCCGTAGCGTCAGACCTGTTAAAACGTAATTGAACGGGCATCCTTTCAAGTGCAAAGTTAGTCCACTAAACAAGCTTTTTCTCCACAAAGACCGCCTCATATCGTTAGGATAAAAGTCAGAGTACATATAGAAAACGACATGTAAATGTGTTGTCTTACCTTCGTTGTTTACCATTTAGCTAAGGCTGCAACCGGTCCCATTCCTTGCAACAGAGGTATTCCTCTTCTGTGGGCACTGGGGTGCAGCATTCACAGGTAACGTTACACCACCAATCTCCAGAGCTAAAGCCTTCCAGCAGCCATTCCTCCTCTGTCGTCCTCTAACGTTACCTGTTGTGCCTCTCTCTCCTCCTCCATTCTTCAATTTCACGAAGCTCTTCGTCAGTGTATTCTGGCTCAAATAAATAAGGGCGGCCATCGGCTCTCGATGTAGAAAGCCTATATACTAACATTCCACATTTAGGTGGTCTTCAGAGTTGTTGTCTTACCTTACGGTGTGTTTACCATTTACCTCTGCTTCCCAAAGCGCGGCCGAAATATCGCGAGAACAAGCAGCAATCTCATACCGTGCCTGAAGTCTCGCGAGAACAAGCAGCAGCAGCTGCAAGACAGAACCGGACAGTAGCCTGAAAATTTCATTCATTTATTTTATGAAAGATTTATAGAATAATGGCTGACTTTTTGCCAGACTTCGACTTTGTGGAGGAGGAATTTGATTTTGCAGAGTTTGATGGCTGCCCTTATTTATTTGAGCCAGAATACACTGACAAAGAGCTTCGTGAAATTGAAGAACGGAGGAGGAGAGAGAGGCACAACAGGTAACGTTAGAGGACGACAGAGGAGGAATGGCTGCTGGAAGGCTTTAGCTCTGGAGATTGGTGGTGTAACGTTACCTGTGAATGCTGTACCCCAGTGCCCACAGAAGAGGAATACCTCTGTTGCAAGGAATGTGACCGGTTGCAGCCTTAGCTAAATGGTAAACGACAAACATGGCACCACACCGGTAAGGTAAGACAACACGTTTACATGTCGTTTTCTATATGCTCTCTGACATTTATCCTAACGATATGAGGCGGTCTTTGTGGAGAAAAAGCTTGTTTAGTGGACTAACTTTGCACTTGAAAGTGTAATTGTAATTTCATCATTCTTTGTGTATTCTTTGTGTTTTCAAATACAAAAAATGTCTAGACCTCTTAACCTCCCACCTAGATACTAAATCCTGCAGGATACGCCAGGTATGAAACACACCTAGGGGGTCGGAGCCAATACTTGCAGCAGATGAAAGAGTGTGAAAACAATGGGTAGGGGCGCTGCTCCCTGCCGCGGACAGAAGGGTGTGAAACACACCATAAGAAGCGTTCCTCAGGTATAAATGTTTAGGCTTTCCTATGCTCGGGGTCTTTTCTTCATTCTGACTGCTCGTGTGATGACTGACCTTTTCTTTGCAAAGAAAATAAAAAAACCTTGTCGGCTGGCAGAAGTCTCTATTTCATTATTCACCAGCAGCAGAGAATTTCCACAACAAAAGGATGCCCGTTCAATTACATTTTAACAGGTCAGACGCTACGGCTGTATCTAGGCTAACGGCTAACACGCTAACTATTATTTCTGTCTGTTGCAATGTCACTAGTGACTTGAAACAAATTTAGAACGATAGGAGATGGGTTGAAATAAACCGAAATTTCCCTTTAAAAGTTATTACGTACACTGGTGGCCATTAAGTAAACTGCAGACAGTATCCTGCCTCTAGGGCTCGCTCATGAGCTAACATTAGCCAGCTAAAACCACAATATCACAATATTGTGGTATTTCAAATGCTTTGCAACAACGTTAGCTTAGCTGTCCAGGAGGAAGAAAGACAGTTCAGGGTCAGTTTTGATTTTCAAAACCAAATGAAGGTCCCTCCATGAATCAAATGCCCTGCCAATGTTTACCCCAGTTTTTCCCTGATACATTCCCCCACTTTGTTTTTGTGCTTTTGTGGAGTTTGTGTTGGACTCTGTGTTGTGGTATGTCCCAGCTGTTTGTTGGCATTAGCGAACTGCAATTTTAAGCTAATATTAGCGAGTGTTGCACACTATTGGCACTGTAGGGGAGCTGAATAGAGGAAAGGCACTCAGGGATGTGCATAACATTACATTCTTTGGATTTTCCTGGAAAAATTGCCCCCAGAAGTTCTCAGTCAGGGAAGGTCTCAGTTTTTAAGTGAAGTTACAAGCTGTTGGCGAAACAAAGTTACAGTTTAACCTTGACGCCCATTGTCGCGAATTCGCGATGAACCACTTCCATTCAGAATGCATCCAAGATAATATATGTGTTCCCCAAATGCCGGTTCATGCATATTCGATACGCACCTAGGAACCTTTTGCAAGCGTTTGTTTCTTGGGGTACCGTTCAAAATCGTAACAACATCCGGTCGAAGGAAGCGGACATTTCCGGTTTCATCGCGATCGCATATGCCAAGCCAAAACAGAGAAATTGTCCTATTTGAGGTAAGTTGCTCTAAGATAAATATACACGCCAGCTTATTGTTTGCTTCTACAGCTAAAATATCTGTATAGACTACCTGTGACGGATATTTTTGAAGTTATTTCAAGTTTTCCGTTTGTAGCGAATTTGCTACATTAGGCCATAATGACTATGTTGCTACGGCTACTGAAAGCCATCTAAAAATAGCATTAGCCACTATAGCCGTTAGCTATAGTGGCTAATACTATATTTAGATGCTATATTTGGCCATCTAATGCTATATGCTATATTTAGCCATCTACATATAGCATATTTAGATGCTATATTTATCCATCTAAATGCTATATGCTATATTTAGCCATCTAAATGCTATATCCTATATTTAGCCACACTTTAACACGCTCACTCACTCACTCACTTGCACACACGCACTCACACTGTTCAAAGTGCAATTTTGATGAATGAGACTGCAAAGACAGCTCAACTGTTTGTTTGTTGCAATAAATGCAATGAATCATATACCTGAGATGGGAAAATGTTTTATTACTATCTTACTATCTGTTTATTACTAATGTTAAGGTGTTGCATCATACCTAATTTCTATCTGTTCTGTGTGCTAGAGTCAAATTAACAATCTCCACTTAATTTAGCATCTGCTTGAAGGCAAAAACACAAATTATTTATTTTTTAATATACTTGTATATAAATTCAGGCGTCAAGGTTAAGTACTTTTTATCACACAATAAAAACAGTACAAAACAATAAAAACAATGCAATCAAATGAACGATCACATACTCTTGGGGTATGGTTTTATGGTTGTAACTGTTTTGATGCACCATCCTGAGAGCACACTAAGTGCCCCAAGTACCCACCATATTTATTCTGTACATTAAGGGGCACACTGGGTTCGGCTAAAATGCTCATGATAGATCTGCCAGCGGTGACTTCTGCATTCACTTTGGAACTTTTCCCCTCAGTGAGGTGTTTGAGGTATTTCTGCTGTTTGTGTCAATATTCCCTGATGTAATTGTAGAGCCCCATTCAGCTCAAAACTTTTGAATTTGAGGAGCACAAGGAGGGAGGGAGAGACTGAGTGAACTAGTTATATTTTACACTGGGAATGAATAAGCACATAAGTTCAACCTGGAGCAGACTGGAGGACTTCATGGTGCAAAAAACTCACAGAATGCCAAGTCAAGTGAGTACAAAAACAGACTCACTGATCTTAGTCTCTAGATATGAATGAGAGTGTCAACAACCACTGCATTGTGTGTGTGTGTGTGTGTGTGTAGGTGGTGTGTAAAAATCACTGTGGAATTTATGTTGTTTAACCAGTCCTGTAAAATTCACCTAAATTCACATAAAATGCCTATCCAAAGCATACTCAAAGTAAACATAATGTGAAGCCTCTCATAGTCCAGATTTGAAGTACATATAAATATTACAGAAAAAGAAACATTTTACACATTTTTTTTAGGTTTTGTCCTGGAGCTTTTGAAAAATGTGTGTATTGAAGGTGTGAATATGAGTAAAAAATCATAGCAACAAAGACAGACACATCTATTTAAAAGCTTAATGTATATAACAACACTTCTAGAAAACATAAAGTGATAAGAAAGACTTCAGCTACCATTTTGATATTAAAGGCGCTGTATGAAAGAATGTGGCCAAAATGGTTACTGCACTCAAATTCAAAATACTGCCGCGAGTCGTGTCCGCCCCCGCTCCCCTACAGATTCGAGGTTGCTGGACAGCGGCACACTGGAGACTGATTTGTTTGCCCACGGGCGGCTGCTGTGGCAGGGCCGCATCACCGTGTCCATGATCTTAGGTTTTCCAGCGGACCGTTTGAGCAAGTCCGGCTTCTCTGCTGCTGACGCTGCTGCCGGGATACAGCTGAGGAGAAGCCGGCTGCTAACGCTATGTACCGGGACACTGCCAATGCTGCTTGCCGTGCTGCTGTAGCTCAGTCGTAACTGTAACTGATGCTGAGACTCTACTGACTGCGTGACTGGTAGACAGCGGTGGGTGGTGAGATCAGTATGTTATATGAACATTATTCCTTAGTCTCTGTGACTTATTAGGATGATTCTACGACTATTTGCTTTAGATTTCTTACATATGGCTCCTTTAATATATCATTAGATTCACATGCAATCGGGAGTTATTGTGTACAGGGAAATATGAACATTTGAAATCATGTAATGACAGTTTGTGGATATGTGTTTGGACTATTTTGCTGGGTTTACATTGTCTGGACATTTGGGAGTGTATGAGGACTCTATAAGCACCATTTTTGTTGGCAAATAATTGATCTTTGAATTATGATAAAATATGTGAGTTTTAACTCTTTGTTGTTTGTCTGGCAGAAGTGTTTATTGAACCTGCTGTGGTGGTTGTATCTTGAAATGATCATCATCAATCAAACCGTCAGGAGCGTAGCTTTTGAAAGATAGGTCGTATAAGTAAACCGCTAACCACCATCACCAGCACCACAGTAAATACAGCAGTTGTTTACATATCATATTCATCAAATAAAAGCTTATAAGGACCTGTGCATGGGATGTCAGATTGTTTTAAACACTTACATGTTGTCTTAGTAATGTTTTAGTTGATACTATGCCACACTAGTGACATTTATGTAATAATTTTTGTTGCATTGTCTGAGTTTTGTCTCTTTTTCTGATCACTTCTAGTAGGGTTACACTAAGTAAGTTGGTTGTGTATTTCTGTTGTATGCACAGGTCGCAGACTGACGTCTAAACACATTGAACGTATTGTTGGTTTGGACATCAGGGGTGTTGTTGCTGTGGTGTTCCACGTGCGTATAAGTATAAGTAAACATTTAATGCAATTTAATTTGAAGATGATATTTCATTTAAAAGTGGAATTATATATCATCATCCCTTAGCCATTCCCAGATAATTAATTTTGAACTGAAAGTAATATAACATCAGCTGTACATAACTGCAGGAGAAAAACGTGAGCTCTGCTAACTTCTCAAAATTATATAGTACAGTACAGTATAAACAATATGTGAGTTTTAAATGGAAATTTTCATTTGGCCTTTGAAATGTCATATGAAAACTGACTGACTTTTATGACAAGCTTGCCACAGTTGCTGTGGTGGAAAAAAAATAATGATGGCTGAATTCCATTAAGCTGCTTGGATTTCATGGTCCTGGTACTGTGCTTGCTGCCTCACTGTAACACTGTTACGGCTTACTGGGAAACACAAGTAAAAAAAAAACAAGGAATTACAGTGGCAGGTTATAAGTCCAGACATGGGTGGTATAGAATCAGATGCTGAGTGTGCATCAAACACTGACAGAGATCTTCTACTTGGCCGATGTATATTAGTTTGACCCCTCCATCCTCACATCTCTTCCATCTCTATGTAGCATTGTACTATCCACCCTTCCTGGAAAATTCAAATGCATAACGTGCAAACCCCTGACCTTGCACATAACCTGTGAAAATAGTAATTAACAAGTCAAAATATGACAAAGTCAGCTGGGTGAGACTAATTGATCAGAGTTACATCTTTCTGTTTCACACATCTCCGTGTTATATGGATGGCTTCCTGCTCATTTCAGTTTGCAAAGAGCAATGCAAAGGAATGGGGCCTATGCCAGTTTTTTTGTAGAGATTCTTCCATTTTGTTTGGTTGATATCTAGACAACAAATGTGAAATTTTATTTTTATTACTGCTTAAGTATTGTCATAAAAGTTACACACATTAAAACACCCACTGACAAACATTTAATGAAAGCAATCAGGATTCAAGATATGTTTTCAGAGTTAAATTTTGCACAGTTTGCAAGCGAGCTCAGCAGTTTAAATAAAAGAATAACCACTTTAATAATTACATTACAGAGGAGGATTATCAGCTTAGACACAACAGATGGCCCATTATTCACTTTGATAACAGTATCATGGCGGAGACAAAGTTAGATACTTTATTTTTATCACATAGAAGTCAGTAAGGTTTAAATGATAAGCCTGCGGTAAGAGATATCTTTTTGGTAAACTGCTCAACAACACTCAATATTGGGGTTTGCCTGAAGGTGTGGAAATGTACAAATAATGAAAGGTTATATCACTTAAGTCAGCAGCTGGTGTAGTAGAATAGAAAGTGTTAGAAGTGTTCATGGCTGGTAAAGTGATTCCACTGAGAATAATGCTGCTATAAATCATATGCAGTGTCTAGGTGCAGAACATCAACAAGGCGGAACTGTCAAAATAAAGTCAAACACTTTGATGAGTCTCACCTGACCTGACAAGGTTTAGCTTTCCAGTTAAATTCCGTGAAATTAATTATTTACTCAAATAACTGCTCTGCTAGTTAACTAGCAAAAACAAAGAGCTAAATGCACACACACACACACACACACACACACACACACACACACACACACACACATTCTTGTACTTCTGTCTTTTGTGAAGACCCACATTGACATGATGCATTCCCTAGCCCTCTCAGAGGCCAAAAGTGTTCCCCTACTTCTAATTTTACAAATTAAGCACTGGTTATAGTACAGCGGGATCCCCCAACCATCGCTTATATTTATAGTTTTTTCGGTCTTAAATTCCATAAACTGTCTTAATAATACTTATTTTAAGCCCAACCGTGATCTTTTTCTAAACCTAGCTAAGGAGTTTTGTTGCCTAAACCTAACCATGTGGTATTGTTGCAACTGTGACTGATTGACAATGTTAAAAATGTTTAAAACTGCAGCTACCAGTTACCTGCAGTTACCTGTCATTTATGTGGTTTTCTATGGTCCACCGGTTGGGGTGCTTATTTAGGAAATGCTCTTGTGGGTTGTATTGGAGGGTGGGAACATACAACCTATGTCGTTGTATGGGTTGGAGGACCTTTTGAATGTTTGGGTTGATCACAGTCATTAATTAATTGTGGTTTATTCAAGCCAATGTCAACCTAAACAGGTTGAAGAGAGCAAAGGATGGTGCCTCACTGCCTCTTTAAAAAATGAACAAGAAAAGATGTGTATAGAGATTTTTCTTTTTTCAGACAAAGAGATTAGTAGATGTTGTTTTACCTTGACATGTTTCGACTGTTAACTTCAGTCTTCTTCAGAAGCGTCATCTGACGTGTGTCGTGACGTGCCTTTATCAGCTGGTGTTTCCTTGAAGGCGTGACATCACGCCCCCCCCCCGCCGCCCAATGGTCTCTGGAGGAGAGCGTCCCAGGTGTGTGACAGCATGAAAGCCCCCTCATCCCGGCTGATGGTGTCCCTGGCCCACCTCCTGATCTCTATGGCCTCCTTGATCCAGGGTCAGAAAGCAACAAATTCAAACGTTGGATCTGTCAGATTGCCAGGCCGGTCACGCCTTCAAGGAAACACCAGCTGATAGAGACACGTCAGGACACACATCAGATGACGATTCTGAAGAAGACTGAAGTTAACAGTCGAAACATGTCAAGGTAAAAGAAACATCTCCTAATCTCTGTCTGAAAAAAGAAAAACCTCTATACTATTTAATTGAGTAGACAAAATGAACCTAATCGAGTTAAGAAAAGATGCGTTTCTAATTAGTGAGTACGAGGAAGATTATAATATTCGCTTTCAATATAAAAAACTTTTTCTGGAAACTTCAAAGGAGGATGATTTTCTGGATATATTTATCACAGTACATGTACTTTATGCAGCTTATGGACTTTGTGCAAACCCTGATGATGACAGTGAGGTCAATTCAACACTTCTTGACTCACCGAGCAATTGATTGGCATCACATTTGGATTCTGAAGGGTTTTTTTTTTTTCTCTTTTGGAACAAGAAACACAATCCCCCAAGGAGATGAATCTACACAGACGCCCACGTCTGTTGCTTTGGAAAAGGCTGACCCAAAGCTACGCAAGCCAACTCACCGGCCCACCCAGCAGGAAGGTTCATGGCTCCATCCCCAAACCTATCTCTAATCTCCCAGTAATACAGCTTGAGTCATGATAAAACAGCTCTGATGGAGGCAAATCCTGTTATCCAGGGGGGGTTAGTGGTGGAGGGAGTAGCCGCCTTTGTTACAGGTGGTGGATGAGTTCAAGAAATGAACCCGAGTGTGGGTTTTCAGGATTAAACACACCAGCACAGCTTCTAAGAGGGAACACAACTGGCATGTATCTGTGTGTGTCCTTTATCACATAGAAAGATCAACTTTATACTGTTTTCTTTTCTTTCTTGCTGTGTGTGTGCCTCTCTCTCTCTCTCTCTCTCTCTCTCACACACACACACACACACACACACACACAAACACATTTCACACACAGGCGCCTAAAAGCACAGTAGAACACACATTTAGAGGCCAAGGAGGTTGGCTCCTAATGGAAATGCATTTCAGCTGCTGCCACACCTCATCTTCTATATTGCTTTTTCATTGAAAAGAGGGGCTCTTTGACTGGAGGACTACAGTTTTCATAGGCTTTTGTTCCAACACTCTCATCTCTTGGAAGGACACATCAGCCCTTTATCTTTTAGAGAAATGCTGGCACATTATTTTTCCTTTATCCTATTTCATATTGGTCTCTCACATTCAGATCTAGTCAAAAGAGATATGAAGAAGGCTTTATGTGATCCCTTCCTTTTTTGTGTAACTCATTGCCTGAGAGATGGAAACGCATGGAATCTAGGAACAGACCGTCGTTTCTCAGTGGTATTTTTTTGTTTCCTTTCTGACTGGTAATAATGTCGGTTCTGAAATCAAAATCATGGATACTGGAGTCCATCAGGCATTTGGCACTTTAAAGTCCCCTAATTTAGGCTATAAACCATTTAATAAATGGTTTATAAGATGATATGCAGTAGTTATACGCTGCATTTTACATGTTTATTTGTAAGGAATTATAAAGTTCTCCTATGAAGACACATTTCACATGACTGCATGCACGTAGCGCTTTTCAATAGTGACCACTCAAAGCGCTTTACAACACAAGCCAGTGTTCACTCATTCTCACACATATTCATACACTAGTGTTACACTAGTGGCAGAGGCTACCCTCTAAGGTGCCACCTGCTCATCGAGAGCAATAAGCATTCACACAGCCATCAGGAGCTATTCAGAGGTTCATTATCTTGCCTAAGGACACTTTGACATGTAGACTGCAGGGGCCAGGGAACTTCTAAATAGAGGACTTTTGGTCTACCTTCTGAGACACAGCCGCCTCCAGCTATACACTATATAACCATTTATATCTGTTCATACACCAGCGTACACTTCTGGGTTCCCACAGCAGCATATAGTTGTTGCAATATACAATAATAAATACTTATATCTGCTTACAACTACATTATAGTCTGACATTTATGGCAATGGCAAATAATGTTGTAAGCAATACTGTCATCATCACAGGACAAGTAAAGCATCAGTGATCTTGCAACAGAAATCAATGGAGTAACATACTGCTGGTGCACACAGTGAACTAGTCAGGCTAACTGTAAGCTAGTTAACGTCAGGTACAAGAAACTTTCTGCCAAATATGTCGCCAGTTTCCCATAAATGTGGGATTTGACAAATGAACTGATCAGAACCAAGACTTCTGCTTTTACTTTACTCGGCATAGCAACCAAATATTAAAACACAAAAACTGGACAAGCCACATGATCAGTGTTGGGGAAGCTACATTAAAAGCAAAGCTTTGCCAGCAACTAATTATTTCTCACTAGAAGATGTTGAACTACAGTAAAGCTACCCTAGGGAGATATCGTGTGTGGTTAAATACAGCTACTTAGATAAAGTAGGTCAAGATCAGAATGATGGGGTACATCTGATACAAAATCATACCAAATATAATACAGAAAAGTCTTGTGATAGCATGAAATATCACTCAAATAAAGCTTTGCGTTAGTTCATGCAGGACATGGAAGTCTACACCCCAGCTGTAACCAGCTGACAGCCAGCTGACTGGATCATTACTTCTAATCAGTCACACACCAATCACAGCTCGTTCTCACAGCGAGGCGGTCCATTTAAATATGGCCTACACTAATGCTGCCATACACCGCTACTGCTGCTGTAGTCTCGCGGGCCCAGCCTCCCTTACTTCGGAATGGGAGTCTGAGGACATTCGTCTTTCATTTTGTAATAGAAATGGGCGGGGATATCCTGACCACGTGACGGCATTGCCATAGGTGCGGCACGTGCGTTACATGTAACAGAGACGTTGCAGCTCTGCAATATAGCTGAATCAAATGAAATCAAATCCATTTTAATCTCTTCTTGCGATGCACTGAACACTTCCTTTTCTGTTGTACTATGGACAACTACTCAGGGAACAGCAATTCCCGTGTAGGCGGGTGAAAGGCAAAGCTAATCAGCCGTTGGTCGAGGAAGTACAGAAGTACACAGATTTGGATCCAATCACATCACTGCCGCTGGGAGCCAGCGCTAGTTCTATTACAACTTTCCTATGGGAATGTCCACAGACGACAGAGTCAGCCAGCGTGCTGACGTCATCGGCATCTGTCTAAGAGACTACTGCTGCTGCTGCTGCTGCTGCTGGCAAAGCTTTGCCTCCTCCACCCCAGCCTCCACCTTTCTATTTCAGAGTCCAAACATGGCTTAAAGGTTAAAAGGGTATTTTATGTCTTGCTTTGGGCCCACTCTTGTATACCCTGGGGGATTTTCTGCATTGTTGTCCCTGTATTGGTTTAGCATGCCGCTTGTCTGATCCAGGGAGCATCTTAAGAGTGGCCAAGTATAACTGTATTTCCATATGTTACAATAAATGGTTAAATCTATGACCAGAGTGTTCCTGACTGAATTTAGTTTTTTGCTAAAAAAATACCCAACTTAGAGTGCAACGAATGTCAGTTTGGTTTTTGTATTTAATAACATACTTGCCTTCAGAAGCATCTATCAAGGTGGGGGTATTGCACCGAGCAGGATTACAGTTTTCAAGGTAACTTAGCATTCAACAACGTCTCTGAACATTTGTTAATAAATAGCAGTAATCATTACTTATGACTACCTGAGGTCAAAGTGGGGTGGATGTTTGAATCACAGTAGAGAATGATGATAAAATAAAAATCGGGAAAAAAAACCCAAACCAAAACAAAAAAAATATCTCCTTTTATGGCCCACAGTTGTTTGTAGTTTCTGTAGTAAACTACACACAAATGGAAAAAATCTATACTATAACTACCTGAATCACTGTGCAAATGTGAATGTGTTAAACTACTAGTCTAATTACATGTGATTCACAACTACCCAACACTACACATAACATTCTCAACAGTTCCAGTTGTATTATGTGTCCCTCATCTTCAAATAGTCTTTTCCAAAAACAGGTATTGGAAAAGGGAGGACTGTCTTTTAATCAGGCGGGTCTTCTATTCAGTCAATATGTGGGATTTCTGAATATATTCTGGAATTTATTTCAAGTACCCTTTGGGTGATAGAAAATGAAATATGTAAGATAAAAAACAAACAAACAACAAATCAGGGAAGGAAAGAAATAAGTATTCCTAATCCAGCCTGATTGCACTGGCTCCGTTAGCTCAGCTTGTATAGCTGGAAGCTCTTTGATAGCCTATGATTATCCCTGCGTCTTGCCATTCACTGACACAGGCTGAAGGCCAGCCAATTAGCCTTTGGCCTGCAGAAAGCGATGCTCGGGCTGGGCTTGTTGTAGTGTGGTTATCTATGATAGCTAGCAGTGAAACCCCCACTTACGGTGTCAAGAGGCTGTTTGGTTCTGTTATACGGCCTGACACTGCTGATGAGCTATGACTGCTGGAGAGTTGTGATTGTGAATGCAGAGCAAACAGGATGATAATACGCTTTGTCATTCAGTCAGTCCCTCTGTCACTCAGATTTATGGTATACAGAGTATAGACGTGTTAAATCATTCTCTGGAAATCTTTTAAGCAGTAAGAATAGACATTATTTATTCACATATAGAGCGTATGTACCGTAGGCCTGCATTTTGGAATAGGAGGGTACATTTTGAGAGTTAAACATGTTCAAAGAAATCAGTGGAAAAAAGGTTTATCATTTTAATCCAGTTGTGGCACAAAAAATGAAAAGCAGCTTACATCAAACATAATTGTTTGTATCATTTGTGATTTTTTCTTTTTACACTAATCCTAGATCAAATATTGCTGCATGCTGTGTTTGTATGCATCCTCTTTGATGGAGCGAGCTCGAAATGAAAATGTGTCACCTGTTCCATAATCCTTGACAGGAGAGTATATTAAATGTTAATCCCTCACTATTAGAAATGGTGACAATACAGAAAGGGGGGGTTGGGGGAGGGGATGATAAAAGCTGGAGGAGAATGAGATGAAATATTTCACAATATATGACTGAATTCTGAGGAAATGATGAGCTGCGATGATTGGACTGTTCCACCGGTTCCTTTTTTTTCCTCTCCTCAAGCTCACACCATCACAAGTATCGTGTTATTAGCTTCCTCTTTTGACTCTGGGTCCGCTGAGAGCGCCTGAGATTAGTCTTGGATCGGTGCTCAATGTTGCTTCCCTCTGTGGCTAAATTGTATTCACTCGACAGCAGTCTTACAAGTAACGGCACAGAAGAAACAATTAGAGCCATAAAAGCTGATAGCTTGGGGCTCTATAGACCAACTCTGCCATTACTGAGTTATTAGACAGGGAGGGTTGGGAGGGGGCCTTTACAGTAAATGAAGGCATGGTTTTGGAAGAGTACTGAAAAGCAATACGGGGAAAGACGAGAGTTGGAAAAAAAATAAATAAAGGAGAGGAAAGGTTAAGAGAAATGAAAAGAGAAGAAAAAACGAGAACCAAAGTGAAGTGGGGCTTGTCTAACAGTGGGATATAGTGGGAATATGAGGCGGGTTGGGATGAGGATAACATGACAGATCAAGGGATGAACTAAGTGAGGCAGCACACAAGTGACTGCAGACAAAGAAGAACAGCTGTTTAGCAACTTGTTTCACATGAAAACCTCAGCAGAAATGAGGATGAGGGGAGGGGGAAAGTAGAGGAGGGAAGGCAAGGAGGGAAGAAATGTACCATATACTCTGTGATGTTTATTTTGTTATTTGTTATTCAAGGCTTAGTACAGTAAGAGCCCTGCATTTTAGAATTGGAAAAAAAAAAGTTAAAAAAATAAAATAAATAAATAAACCCTTCATGTAAGATTATTTACACAGTATGGCATCAAAACTGCACCTGCAGCATAATCTGACACAAATATCTAGAATGTTTCTGCACATTTGTACATAATACTGTTCATATGAGACAACTAGTAACTCAACATTGCAGTCCCTCGGGGCTCTGAATTAATTGTGAGATTAAAGTAAGGCAGCAAAGAAGAAAATAAAGGCACCAGCATCTTGAATACCTTTTTTTCCATGATTAGGCACCAGTTTGAGATTGGGTGAATTTATAGAGCTGCAGAGCATGGGGAGCTATTTTGGACATCCTTGGTGCTGAAGGTAAAGGTCCAATTCTTTTTCCCCTTCATAGCCCATGTTGCGTGACTCAGACTTTGGGTATGAAACTCTCCCAGTTCAATCACCAGTACAAAAGATGAACTATTTCATTAGAAAATACCTGGTTCTTTGATTCAAAGTTAAAGGTACAAGCCTGTGCACATACTGTGAAAACCACAAGGGAGAAGATAACTACAACTCTGACATTTTAGCAAAAGGCATCAAATCATGGGGCTTACAATTCCGTGCACTGTTAGTGGTGGGAGAAATCTACATCCTAAATTTACTTTTGGGTTCTACTGTGCATCAATTTTGGATTAATTCAGCAACCACAGCATTGTGTTTTGTCCACAAATTCAACAGCATAGCCTTTTTAATTAGCTGCTGCTCTGATTAACGCCTTTAAGTAGGGATGAGCAAGTACACCATTATCTGTATCTTTATCTGTCATTGACTATGTTTACACGCACACCATATTCCGATTAAGGTCAATATTCTGGTTAAGGTAATATTCTGAATAAGGTGTTTATATGTGCTGCAGCAACTGGAATATTCCATTTACATGTTAATTGACATATTCCTGTGTTTTGGCGTATTCCAGAAAAGACCCCGGGCTACTGGCCTACCAGAAACGCTCGTATTTAATGCAACACTCAACCTGCGGGGGGCAGCGATATGCCTATAGGTGTCTGGTCTGCCGGAAATTCAGAAGAAGAAGACGAAGACGAAGAAGGAGAAGAAGAAGAAGAAGAAGAAGAAGAAGAAGAAGAAGTGTTTACAATGAACAGAAGCTGTAATGTCTGTTTCCGACATACCCCTCCATTGTGTTGTCCTACTTGTGCTTTTGCACAACACTCCTGCTGATCCATTTTGTCCTCAACAATGGAAGACAAGAGCGAGAAGAAAAGGTGAACGAGTGTATGGACCTTTCCTTCCAGCTTATGCCGTTCACGCCAGCCAGAGCCCCCCAGAGTCTGTGGATTGAAGGTACGAAGCCAGTTCTGCTGTTCTCCCCGCTTGCCATAACCATAACAACACCGACAACTCAGGATTCTTTGCGAATTGAGCATGCACAGATGTAACTGAATATTCCAGTATGGGGCATTTTCCGATTAAGGTGCATACATGTCACAATATTCTGGTTAAAACAGGCATATGCCAGGGGTCTTATTCAGAATATTCTCCAACTGGAATATGACCTTAATTGGGTTATGCACGTGTTTAGGTGACTTGTGCGCAACCGGAATATCGACGATATTCCAAATAATACAGGAATATGGTGTGCATGTAAACGTAGTCATTGTATCTGTTCAACCGAATACATAGACCCTCTTACTGTTAGTGAACAGTATGATGGTTTTTTGGTGGGCAGAGCTTAGCTGGAGGCTAATTCTTCACAGACATTAGCCAGCGCTAGCTAGCAAGTTCTGTTGGCTTAATTTGAACAATGGAGAAAGATGATGCGGGTGATGCATTCAGAAATACTCATTCCGAGAGCTGGCGTGTAATCTGGTACAAACTGGACTGTTCACAAACAGAGTGCGGCACTCTTAGAGTAGCAGCACACTCTCAGCACTCTGTCTGGGGAGACGGAGCAGCACAGTGCTAAGCGGAGTGAATGTTTGATTAACCATTCATTAATTCATAGAAATATAACGCTCCATTTCTTTGACCAACAGATTCAGTCAGACTGAATTTATGAACGCATCATGTTAGGTCACTCACTCGCCAGGATCGCGAGTGTTACTTGAATAGGTAAACACTGACCAACGGGGCCAGATTGGTTGACCCGTATGCTCTCACTCAGTGGATGGATGATTTGACAGGACTGCTGAAAGTGGTATGGCCGGCTTTGTGGTTGATTACTGTGCCAAATTTACAAATGAGGAAAACACTTGAACAGTTTCCTCCAGTTTGTTTTGCCACCGTAGCTAACGTTAGCTAATGCGCTAAAAAGTTAACTTTACGGAGAAATCCAATATTCCTCTTAATACCTCCCCAGTTTCTGATTAGGTGGACATGATAACCCTTAATACACATAACGTTATTCATCCCTACAACAGGAAATACTTTTTCCCTAACCTGATATGAGGTGTGCGCTGCACAAGGGAGCAATTTTAAAGATCGCCTCCCTCCAGTCCTTTTGTCCTATTACATTTAACCATAGTTGACTGTGTTTTTGTTGATGGGCAGTGGTGGCTGGAATGTGATTAAAATTTAAGTTTTGAGCCATGAATCCTTTTATTCTGGCTCTCAATAACACAACAAGACGACATTTCAAGACTTCTATGTAGCCTATAGCCCTGTGGTGGCGGGAACTGCCCATTGGTTCGACATCCCATTGTGCCAACCATATTAAACTCATTGTCCCGAAGTCCGTTCCGAAATCATCATGATGCCCTGTGGTTAAGGTCTGGTTAGGTTTAGGCACAAAAACCACTTGGTTAGGGTCAGGAAAAGATCATGGTGTGGGTTAAAATGAATAAAAAAGTGACAAAAACATAAGCCGTGAGCCTGCTCCGCCTAAGCCGGTCGAGGCGCACCATACGCCTGCCGCGAGCCGTTCAGCACTGCGGACAGTCGGACTAATGGGATGTCGAACCAATGGGCTGTCGAACCAATGACATGGACCCGTGGTGGCAGGTCATGTTTTGCCTCCAGCTAACAAACTGACGTCATTGTGACATCGGCCCTAAAGGGTCTATATCTGTACTCAACCAGAGCTGGATGGGACCAAACCAGTTATTTTTCTAACCTTAAATTGATAGGAGTTAAGAAGAAGTTACTATATTTATTATTTATTCGAAAATTATTCATGAAACATGAGCTCACAAGAGTAAAAGCGGAACACACCTACTCAAATATGAGTTTTCCGTAGTCACAAGTATATGTTTTACTGTGATGATACTTGTACTCAAAAAAGTACATCATCTGTGCTGAATACTCATTTCATCAGAGAAGTTGGCTAAACCCCACCTCTGAGTGGCTTCTTCTTCATAACATTGGTCAAATCTTATGGGTATTGTTTTGTGTACATTCACCTGTAAGATCTTTACGTTATGTGTGAGGCTCTTAAGTTTCTGTGGTAAGTAACAGTTTGAAATGGCAATACAAAAAAATCCCAGTTAAAGCCCCCACACACTCACACAGGTATTTTAATTGTTTTATTTTGAACATGCTTGATGCTTCTGTTGCCCCTGTTAGGATTGAAAATAAACTCATCATTATGATTTTTATAGTGGAGTGTGCGTGATTATGTGGGCAACCTCCCAGTATCTCTCCACCCAGCTTGATCCTAAGAATCGTCTAATCAGCCGTCAAAATTGAAAACACCTGGGAGATTACAGCGCCTTTTAAGTGTTTGATATCATCCATGTATTATATTTAATTCAATCTAGGAGTAAGTTAGTGTAGCTGTGTTTTTAGTGCATCTTTCTGCTTCATCCACATCAATTTCAATTTGTAATCCCAAAATGAACAGAATGCACTACAAAGAACAGAAAAGTTTATGAAGGCAAGTATGACTACAACATTGCCGAAGCCAGCTATTTTGCACATTTTGTCAGACCTGAACTAAAAAAAAAATCCTGTATAATCATAAACTCTAAACATCCATACTGTGCTGCTATGTGAGCATGTATTATTCAAATAAATAATTAGCCATGACACACTCAGCACTTAAAGTAATAGATTGTGCTCGGATAATGATTAGCTCAAATGTATCGTGGTGGTGGCACTGTGGGTGGCTGAGGCTTGTGTCAATTTTCATTTTTCCCTGAAATGCAGTTAATGCATGCTCTAATTTCTGCTAAAGGATCCCTTTCAGCCCCTCATCAAACACGCCCTAGTTTTGCTTTTATAGTATATGCCCATGACAGCAAGAGATGATCAGGTTCAGACTTTTTCAGCTGTGAATGGAGTGCTGCCATAACAACCATTACCCTGTTGTTCACTCTACCATGTGACACTTTGCAGCCTTAATTACAACCCACCGCCTGTTTGTTGGAGAAATCCAGACCTCCCAATCCCGTTAAATGTAAGGGGAACAAATTGTGATTACTTGATAATAGACACTGTTAAGTCTGCCCCATTAACCATGCTCCATTAGCATAAACAGGAGTTTGGCTGACCATAAATCACAATGGTTTATCTGAGCTGCTTGTTGTAATGGAGAACATCTTTTGTACTGCCATCACCTCAGCAGTCAAATGAAAATGAAAAGTAGTGTACTGTGAATTAATATGAAAACCCTCTGAATGCAGCCATGAATGTAATGTATTTGGAAAGATTTTCCTTATACATTTGGTTTTCCATTTATTTTTCTTTTTTGTTTGTGCACACACTGTGGCTCTGTGAATGGACAGCAAAATCTCGGCCCTGCTTGAGCAAAATACAACAACTCTAATAATGGCTTTTGCAGTCTTTTAAAACACAGAAGAACTACAAAACAATATGCCACATCACAGCGTTGACACAGTTTATATATACAGTAGTACCACAGTGTGACAAATTTTCCTGTGAAATCACAGTAAACTTTACGCTCAAACATGACCTCCAAAGCACCGAGCACAGAACAGGAAGAGACAAGTGACAGTATTATCTTAGGAACCAAGCAGAATATAAAATACTGTGTTTAAAAAGTGAATTCCCAAAGTGCATTCCCTGTCCCAGGTCATCCAGGTAAACCTATTAAATATCCTGAGCTGCCTTGACTTCTAAACATACAACCTGCTCTGCGAACTGCTGTGTAAAACTTTGTACAATGAAACAAAAACAATGTTAAAGCAGTGTTTAACAGATTGCAAGATAACGTGATTTGTAATGCCCTCAAAAGTCCTCTACTGTACTGGCATCCAGGTTTACTCTCAGCTCACTGAGTGAGAGATTACACTTGACAAAAAACTGAGTGCAGGGAGAGAAACAGATAAATTAAAGAACCGAATGACCCCGAGAAATATTTTAAACAACAATGGATGCCTAACAAACCTCTATAAAGTCTGTCTGAAAGTTCCCCTCTTCTAAACCAGCTTGCCTGTCCCCTTAGACACAATTTTTACTGACTGACCATTGTTTCCCTGTCTCGTGGTTAATCCCAGCACCTAAAGACAGCATGTAACACATGTATGAACAAACAAATAATGTTGCCTGAAAATAGGGCTGGCCAAAAAAAACCCAAAACAAAACATTAATGAGAAGGATTTCAATATCAATTTTAACTGACAGAGATATAGTGAATGTTTAATAAATCTTCCATACAATTACACCACCCATATGCTAGTAGAAGGGGGCAGTTATGCACCTTAAATGCCAGTAGTCACCTGCCATGAACAAAAAGAAGAAGGACAAGAAAAAAAGAGACTGGCCAGTAATGCATGTGGTACTGTTGTAACATTACAACAACATTCAGCTCACTCAAGGTATTTCTAGTACAACTATTTTGACCATAACAGTGTGACAAAGGGGCAGTGCTACCTAAATTCACCATTTAACGTTAGCCACAGAATCTTTACATATGACTCATCTTATGGTAATGGTAAGTTAACAAGTACACTGACTAGTTGGCTATTTCATTAGAATGATATGACATAACGTGAGTAAAGGCATGTATGTATGGCTAAAGGTATAAAGGTTGGAAATATGATATCTGCCTCAGTTGTGTCAGACAGATTTTCAGCGGCAACAAATGATCCCCCTATACTTCACAAGGTCATCAAAGCCAATCTTTTTTTTTTTTTTTTACTATTTTAATTGAGATATGGCAGAAATTAATACTGTGGGTTGAAAAGTTGTTCAGATCTGTCCGTACAAAGAGTTTGACATGCTTCTGGCCAGAATCAAGACTTAATTGTTCATTTATAGTTTTATTTTTTGACATTATTTTGATTACTAGTCCATACCCATTGAGTGCACAGTTGCCCACATACAGTTTCACATGGTGTGTGTTTGGGATAGCTACAGGTCATAGGAAATTGCAGATTAAATAGTCAACTGAACCCATTAAGAAGAGCAATGTATTCAGGCAGAGTTTTTGTGAATTTGATAGTACAATTGCTTTATTGAAAGTACAGTAGTACCATTGCCAATAGTGGGATAGTTAGTGGGCTAAAACTGTACATTAGTAGTTGAGGAAGCACGTTGAAAGGCAGATAGTTAAAGTCATTGCCTTATAGAAGCTCAGTTTTAGTAAGTTTTCCAACTTTTGCCAAGAGGGAACTTTAGATATTGGTCCCTAGATTATGTTCACCGAGTTTCATGCAGATCACTCAAACTTCCTAGGAAGAGATCGATTTTAAGTGTTTCTCAAAAAATTCAAAATGGCGGAAAATCTATAAACTGGAAGTTATGGGTTATTGAGGCAAATTTGTTCCTCATGGGGAGAGACATCTCTGTGCAAAGTTCCATGTCTCTATGACATACGGAGCATGAGATATGCCCATTCAAAATTTACAATTTCAATCGGTTGCTATAGCGCCTCCCTTTGCCCAATTGATGTAATATAGCTTCATTTGCATCCTCCCATGACCCTCTACCACTGTGGCAAATTTCACATGGATTGACCAAGTCAGTCAGGAGAAAAACGTGGAACAGAAACACACACACACACACACACACACACACACACACACACACCCACCCACAGACGGAGTTTTCGTTATTCGTCATTTTCGTCAGGTAATTGATTTGAATCTACCTAAGATTTATGAAAAGTTCTGCTGTTTGGCAACACTGTCATGTTCTGGCAAATAATATTGGTATAAACCACAATTAACCATATGATTACACTCAGGAGCAAAAATAACTTGACTTTTTTAGGTTAATAATCAATATCAAGTACTATGAAAATATTCATCATGATAACATTTTTAGCCATATTGCACAGCTCTACCTTGAAATCACCCATTATGTCCTAGCTTTACACCTTGGCAACAAACTACAAGTATCATTGCAGCAACTGCCTACTTGCAATACACCATTACTAAGTGGTATTTTGGGAATAAGCAGCCAAATATCTGACATATACTGAGAGTGATTACGAGTCATAGCTTCTTAATGAATGAAACCAGATTTTTGTGCCTTGCAGAAAACTAACATAACCTCATTTACAAGTAAATGCAGATGAATCACAACCTCTTGACCTAATCAATATAAAAAGGAAAGACGGCCACGCTTTGATTGTCAGTATTCATGAGGGCATCAGCATAAAAGCATGAAATGTAAATGAAATGTAAATGACAAGTAAAAAGGTTCTTGAGAATCACTGAAAACTCATTTAACCTGATAGTTATTCCACAAGACATGGGAGTAATCAAAATTGTAAAATAAAACAGGCAAAACATGCTAATGATAATAGCATGCGTGTCACTCAGGGAACAATGATTGAATATTAGACACTTAGCCTTCCTGCTCTCTCTCCCCATGTGTTCTGTTTTGTCAATTATCTAATGAAGGCAAAAATGGCAAAAATGCATACGCAAACAAAAGGATAGCTTTGTGTCATCCACTGGCAAAATAAATCGATTTAATTTCAAACCTGTGGGGTAAATTATAACTCCACTTCTCTCGCTTCATTTCTGCCCTCCTCCACTTGTGTTCAGTTGGCCGTGCAGCTCTCGGCTTCCTCTCGCCCTCTGGGACAATCCTAAGTAAAGCTTACAGTAGCTTATTTCAACAATGTTTGGCTTCACCTTTTATTTCCCGTCCCCTCGTGTCCTGCATGCAAGCAGAGTCAAAATAACCACCCAGGGAAATGCATAATACTGTGAATACAGTTAGCACTGTGTGTGGTGTTATAAGTTGAATGTGAAGTAATGGTTCACACTAAACTCAGCATATGAGTTCAAAATTTTACTGTTAATGCTGTAACCACCCAGCACAGGATATGCGAGTCTCTCCCATGGTAAACAATAACTGCTGCAACAAAGGAATAGATGGATTTTAAATGTATTTATGGAGGCAGAAACAGTGGCTTGCTTGAAATAATAATAATAAAAAAAATAAAAAGCAGAGCTGCATATTTCCCATTGTTTATTGCATTTGTAGGCTTTTCATATTCATCAAAAGCTTCAGCAGTGGTGCGTTTAGGACCCTTGCTCTGTCCATCAGTTTTGAGGATGTTAATATCTGGTACTTTCTTTCCTTTTGTCTCCTGTTCTCACTCCCTCAGTTCACCTGGGCCATACTACATCTGCCTTTTAATTGCCTGTGTTTCAATCCCTGCAGTGAAATTCAACACCTCATTAAAGCCCTCTGCAAAACCTGAATCATTCAGAGAGGAACAGGCAATTAAAGTGATGTTGGCATGGAGTTCCTGTTGGCTGATTTATTGATTGGCTTACTGTGGTTGGTTACTTGTCTGTCTCACATCCATCCTCTTTTTTTGGAGGGGTATTTGCATGTGATGTCTCTCCCAAAACTGTCATTTTTGGAAACAAAATCACATCTGGTCAGGTCATGTGGCTGTGGGTCATTATATAAAATACTGGTATATTTCATTTAGAATACTTACAGACGTTTAAACAAGACGAGCAAACGCCTTTCTGAAGAAAATCCCTTTAAATTAAATTTCCAGGTAGCAAGAAGCACAGTGGACATAAATCATGGATTTCCTGGATTATGTGGAGTAAAGAGAAATTACTTTACAGATTGAGCTCTAGATACACATTAGACACCCTCTTGTCTCAGAGTTTTCAGCTGCGAGGTGAAGCTTAACATAAACTGATCCAAGTATAACACACAAAACTGTTTCCCCACAGCATTTGGTTTCAAATCAGTTTCCTTCCCCTATTGGGATATTTTTTCCATCATCATATAGTCTAAAATAGTAACAGTCATTGGACTTTTGGTGTTTTTATTACATAGTTGAAACAAAACACAGCATGTTTGGGAATGAAAAACATAGCCAACGTTTGAAAGTGGAAAGTATTTTTCCTTGTGGCTTGTTTTCTGTGCCTTTGAATACGAGACTTTAATTTGAGCTGCACCCTGGCAAAGATGATTAATGGAATTCCTATGCACTCGGATCGGTTCTCACAGGTGATTTAAAGGTATAATAATCCTTTACGTTATTGCTCTGTGGTTTCCAGGCCATTAAAATAACACCAAATGTGTCACAGCAACACAAACAGTTCATTTAAAACAGATTGCTGGCCTAGCGCGGGACTGGGACCCAGACGCTGGGGAGCTATTGCTATGGTGTCACTTCTCTTGCTGTTTGCATGGAAGAAAAATGGAAAACATTTAGCGTGGCTCATATCTTGAAATTCCTGGATAATCCACATACTTGCAGATGAAACATTGCCCATCTAGAGTATTTGACTGATCTTCCAAAGCTGCATGCTTTGGCATGTCTGTGTCTGCTTACTATTGCGGGGAGAGAGACTTATCTTTGTGTGTTTTTTGAACACATTCTTCTCTGCAACCGTTCAGTGTTTTACATAATAGGTGTTTGCTGAATGACAATAAAGGATGTAGCTCCTCTCCAACAAGCCCTCAAACCTGTATGACCACATGGGTCATATTTTCCTACACTCTTATTCACAGGAGCATTTCCTAAATTGGCAACCCTAACAGAGAATGACAGAATTGCTTGTGAATGGCCATTAAAGGTCACAGTATAGTTTTATGGTTAAAGTTGTGAAACAGTCACAGTTGCATCAAAACTACATGGTTAGGTTTAGACAAAAGATCATGGCACGACATTGACGAGATGTTTCGGCAATCCCTGTTTTTACTGTTGTAAGATAGGGGGCCCTGTTACACATAAAGTGAAATAGAACAGCGCTCTGGCGTGTCCAAAAACAAAAGAAGAAAATCAACAGAAGAAGGTGATTACAGAAATGTAGCGACTTTTAAACTGCACGAAAATGCCAGCACTGATAGAAAAGTTTATGGTAGCACAAGCCGTGGAGATGTTGATGGACTCAGACTCCGACATTCCTGTTTTGATCAACATTCCGAATCTGATTTCTAAGAAGAAGCAAACAAGTTAGGTGGGACAAAATGGGATCTCCAAGACGGTGACAGTGACACACAACACAAAACGACCACAGAGGAGAAGGAGACAACAGAGCACTGAACAATTGCTGAACGCGGCGACTTGCTCTGCTTTACCTCAAACAGAACATTATTTTCATTATTATAATTGTCATTTATACAACTCAAACTGACCTAAAGAAATGAGAAGAACAAAAAATATAAATGTGAAATTGATTTTGTACTCGAAAATGACATTCTGTGACAAAAATGCTTTTTTCTCAGCATTTTTGTAAAAATGCACAAATTCAAGCGTTGGAAGGAATTGAATAAAACAGAATAAAATGTTTGTTTGTTTTGTTTAAAAACAGAAGGTCTTTTCTTTAGTTTCATGTGTATACGTTTACATATTAATTGAACAAATTATTCTGTCTTGAAAGATTAGTGAATATGTTCAAACTGCTGCCGATGGCTGGCAACTTAAAAATAATACTCTGGCAGGGAATGTGTTAAAGGGGATTTATGATTGTGTGGAGACCCTACGCACGTAGCCTGTGCCGTTGTGAGCATTTTTACTTGTGCGGTGGTGTGTCTGTGTCACTCTGCAGTTACACCTCCAAAACACTTCAGGTTTCCGTGAACTGCTGTTAAGTTTAGTTGATTCAAAAAAACACCCAAAACACACATTCAGTATTGCTTAATAGAGATGATTTGAAAAACAAGTACACCAACTGGCTTCACTACAACTCACAGCATTCACAGACAAACACTACACGTTAATCCGGACACATTTCCTCCACAAATACAACATCCTAGCGTTATTAGCACAAGCCTATGGCATTTTACATTATATAAATTAGCCTAGCAACTAGCAACCTTTTCCTCTTCTCATATAATACCAGGGACAACGGCAGCATTTAACAAAGGTAGCGATACATAATAACTCACAAGGTTCACCGACAAAACAACTGTCCTGTTCTAAACACGTTTTTTAAACAAATACAACATGCTAATGTTATTAGCACAAACCTATGGCATTTTACATTGTACTGATTAGCCTAGCGGCCGGCGATTTTTCCCTCTTCTCATATGAAACTTGGATAAATGGCAAAGTATAAATCCCAGAAGGATAAATCAAACAGAAGACTTAAAATGATATTTTAATGGAGGCCTTATTGTCTGCACAATTTATTGTTTCTTATCTGTGAACTAAAAGTAAATAAGCTCCATTTCCCCTGAGGGAAAGGGTGTCAGTAAACAGTGACAGGCAGGAGGTCTGCATCACTGCGACACATAGTTTCAGTTCTGGGTAGGTGCACATTAGGCTACGGCGTAAATTACGACGTAGGCTCCAAATCGATGTGGATCCTACGTCGTAACATACGCGTCGATTCAATGCAGAACTATAAATTACGTGTTAATCTGATAAACGGGATCTATGGACACTGGCAAAGAGTCAGTGAGCAAATCACCACCTCTGCGTTAAGTTTTCAACTGCGATGCTATTTTAGGGCTTTGTTCGTAAATATGGTAAATTTAGTTTACATGTTTTGACTCTGGTGTTGCTAACTGGTAGAGTTCCCCCCCAGTAGAAGGATGCTCTACTTACAGTAATTAATTTTGGATGACAGGACCCATGGAGCCACAGATCACCAGGGGTCTTATAAATGATAGAAAATGTATACAGTATATCTTCAGTTAATTAAAATGTATATAGAAATTATATGTATAAATTATTGTCACCCAGTAAATCATAATGTTGGAATCAAGCTTGTATCCCTCCAGGTACCCTGTTCTCGCATGTCATGTGGAGTTTATGAGGAATGTCTCACAGTTTGGATCCCCACTCATTTTCAGCAATCAAGATATGTCCTAATTAAAGCACTTGCCACCGGTCATAATACACGGAATAATTCACAGTCATCATTCTTCCTCCATGCCTTATTTTTCCTGCTGGGAATTATAGCAAAGCCTAGCAGTAGATATCTATATGGTGGGTATACATCTGTAAGTCTTGTTTCAGAGGGCTGAATCTCTTCGAGGCCTAGTTTCAGTTTGAGCTATAAAAAGAGGATGGGAAGGTCAAGTTTCTTCCCTGGAGAGATTCAGTGTCCCGCTGAGCTTCATTTAAGCCACACATGATACTTTGCAGTAATTAGGCATCTTTGTTGGAGATAAAATTCATTTTAACCGAACATGCCACTCATGCTCAGAAATTCCACGTGCCTTTCTTCAGGACTAACAGATCTCGGATCTTATGGCAACCAGGAGAACCAAGGTCATTATTATCAGACTGCCTCTGTGGCTGGACGGATGAATAAAGATAATAAAAATAATATTTTATTTAATTATAGTGGAGTTTTGTAAAATGATTAAGAAAAATGCATCAAAAGGACAGTTCACTCCAAAATCAAAAATATATTTTTGCCCTCTTACCTGTAGTGCTGTTGATCAATATAGATTGTTTTGGTGTGAGATTTTTGCCTTCTCTTGAATATAATTTGATTGCACTCAGCCACCAAAACAAACAAACAAACAAACAAAACCAAAAAAAGGAAGAACTCAATAGCATGACCTGGTTACTCAAGATAATTCAGACCTTGTTATGAGCAGTTTATGTGGGAACTATTTTCTTTCTTTCAAACAACATCTGCCAACCGTATCACTGCACAGAAGGAAGCAAGCATCTGCAGAGCTAGCTAACATAATTAAGGTTGGGTTACCATGAGCGACAGGCTGTCTACTGATAGTGTCCTCAGCTTCTTAGTCCGAACCACCCCTCGCTCCTTCAAAGCATCAAGCTGTAGCCCATATATGGTCACATCTGACTCCAAAAAGTCAAGATGTCGACGGCCTTAACGCTGAATCTGAGGCTTCAAATTGTGAGTCCACAAACCAATGGTTCACACATCACAGTTGCTACGTCTGTTATTTTCATGGACTATGAGGAGGACACATTAATGTTTACAACTCACACTGTAATGAGCTCAGACCTCTCATCCATCAGTGATACACTTGGTGTACAGGTGTAATTCTGTAGGAAGAAAACAGTTTCTATTTGAAGCTTGAGCACTGTGAGCTGAGTGCCATCAAGCTGCATTGAATTCAAGAGAAAGCAAACATCTCCACTGCTGACATCTCCAACACTTGGCAAATAACACCAAAACAATCTAGACTGATAAATAGCACTACAGGTAAGAGGAAAAATATGTCATGTGACTTTGGGGTGAAATGACCCTTTAACAAAAGTTGGAGATGCTCTACACACTTTAACATGAGCACTGCAGTATGAATTTCTTACATCAAGACATTTTGATTATCCCCGCTGCTTTCAAGCAGCCTTAAGATGCAAAAGCAGAATGGGATAACATGTAGGTATATGAATGGAAACACACTGGACATGATGCGCACGTGATCACCGGCACCCTTCCATAAGGTAACGCATAATGAATGACATGACAATACACAACAGCCTTTGGGGGATGTTTTTTTCTGGTGGCACCTGGGTGGAAGTGGAGCGGTGTGGATCATTGTGGATGAATGAAAAATGAAAAGAATAAACAGTTTATTTAGGATGGTAACACATTACGTGACATTGTAAATGTAATATTAACCAAAATCCACATTGGATACACATTATATTGCTTTGTCACTGCTAAAAAGTAAGCTATTGCTGTAACATGTTGCCCCTAACACTGCAATATAGGGGTTTTTTTGGAAGTAACTGCTGTAATCTGTATGTTGTTCACATTGTTAAACTCTCAGTGATGGGATTTGAGCCTCAGACCAGATGCAAGACATTCACATATCATCTGAGCTGACACCACACTGCAGAATTCTATCACTGCCTCTTACATATGCATACCCACTCACACAACACATCCACACAGGCACACAAACACACTCTGTAGCCTGTGTTTATCTCCTCCAAATCATTTGCAGTTTGACCATGACTTTAGTTTCTTAAAAAGACTTGATGTCTCAGTTCTGTGGTGCAGATGTTTCAGCTCATGATGTGTGACTTCACATGATTATACTCTGCGACACAAAGAGTAAGGATATCAGCTATGATTTGTTGTAGAACAGACTTTATCACAAACTGAAAACAATTCTCATTTCAGCCATGCAAGCTCCAGACACGTCTGCCAGTACTCACAAAGCAGCCAAAGTTGCAGCCAAAATTCATTTCACAATTTTGACACTTTGATGGTGATGTAGTGACTATTTCCACGTTGTTGTGCAGTACAGCTAAACAATCACTTTCTCCATTCTAGACTGTCTCCAGTCACCAAAAGAGCCACACTATCAAGACAGTGTACTATAGGTCAGTGATTGTGAGATGAACCCATGATGACTGACACCAAATCCCAGCTGGTCATTCACCAAAAATTTGGACTGGCTGTGTTGCTTGCTCCTGTGCTATATGTTGCTGCTAGTGGCCATTGCCGCATGCTCATCTAATTTGCTTGTAATATGTCACCTCTTAAACTTACTGTACATAGATATTTATTACAGATATAATCATGAATTAATAATCATCTCAACATCCTCAGCTAACAATGCTGCCACACTCTCAAGCAAAGGACATAAATATTTGAAACACATAACAATAAAGTGATATTTACCTCTGTCTGACCTTTACTCTATAATGGTATGCAGGAAACTGCCAAAAGCAGAGTATTTAAAATCCATCTGCAACACGCTGGTGTAGAGGGTGGAAGCTACAGGTGGAGTACCTCTGGCTGTCAGGCACTTAAAACACTAGACACAGCTCTCAGAGAGCAGGGACAGACAAAGGAGGCTAAGCCCAAACAAAGACACTCTGCTAAGCCATTGTCAGACTGGAAATCATGCAGGTAAACTCTCTCTCTCACACACACATGCACGCAGGCAAAATGGGCGATGGTTTACTCTTATATAAATTTAGAATGAGTCAGTGTGAGATATAAATAAATGCCACCATGAGAGAAACCTGAGCAATGCCCTTCTTAAAGTAAAACGTCTCAGAACTTTGAGAAATACACTTACGAAAAGGCTTATATCACTTATGTCTGTAGATTAGCAGATGAAGCCGATGGTAGATATAAAGCTACAGCTAGCAGCCTGTTAGCTGAGCGTGGCACAAAGACTGGAGACAGCACACTAAAATGGTTGCTGGAAATTTTACAATTTATTGTACATCATTATTTAACATTACACATGTAATCATAAAAGGTCAGAAGGTCACCAAAATAACTAAACTTCACATAAATATCTGAACCACGTCATCACAATCCATCCAACAGGTGTTGAGATATTTCAATCTAGACCAGTGCAAGTACCCAAAGCTAGAAAAAGGCTCCAACATCTAAGTTGACATTACCAGAGACTCCTCCTGAGAGTGCTGAGCCACTGAAAGAGAAACAGTAGGTCATTCCAACCCAATAACACCATTAAGATGGTTAAGAATATTCTAAATGTAATAATTGATAATATTTTGGTGATATCAAAGACCAGTGTGAGATAACTTTAATAACCTTTATGTAACTTAGCTTAGTTAATGTGATCGACAGGTTAACTTAACACTTGATGTTATATATCTCTCTCTTTTAGGTAACATTACAAAATTACAAGACAGTGGGGAAAAAAAGTGTCCCAAGTCTAGGTTAAGAAGTTAAACATTTGAAAATGTCTCAGTATTACATAAAATCATAACAGAAATAATATAATTTCAGTTTTTGTTGAGGTAGTTTGACATACTGCTCAGCCACTTTTTTTTCTCTTTTTCATTTTACCACTGCTTCTCCACCAAAACTGTTAAAAAAAAGCCTTAAAATCAAATCTCTCTGGCCAGTGACCTTTTTCACAGCAGACATTTTGACTTGTCATAGTTGGAAAAGCACAGATGAAGCTGATAACATTAACGATAGCTCAGTTCCATTAAGTTTCACAGTAAGCTTCTCTAGTGAACCAACACTGACAATACCAAGGTCTCCTCTACGAGAAATGCAGCTATCGTTAGTGTTCACAGTATGGACCTGTGCTTTTCATACTATGACATGTCAAAATGTCTGCTGAGAAAAAGGTCCATTGGTCAGTTTCTTGTGGCATAATACTGTTAATTGATTTACAGTAGAGAAGAATTACAGTAGTGACCAAGTAATTTATTTACTGTATGCACAATTTACAGTATCTCACTGTACATATTACAGTAAAATACTGTTCACATTACAAAAACTGATTACAGTGAGGGGAAAACAGTCTGTCTTTGCCCAGCTGTAACAAAATCCACCTACCAACACCTCTATAGCTCACAAATAAACATGTTATATCTTGTGTGATCCACACCAAACCAAAATGTAAAACTAATGAGTTGCAGTTGTATGGTGGGCAAGGACTATTTCTTGTCTTAAATGCAGGATTTTCCCTAAAAAACAACGTAGAAACTCATGCAAAAGTACTCCCTCTGAGGTTGGGACTTTATAAAATGACAGTGACCAGGTGCCAGACTGTAGGCAGCAGGCGTCCAAGAGGAAGCTATGGAAACCACCAACACAGCACTGAAAAAAACAAAACTCAAATAGAGCAAGGCAAAACACCAAGTAGACAAAGCTGGAGTTGGCTTTCATTTTCACTGGTGATACAGTCTTCCTGCAAAGTATACCTTCAATTAGAGAGCTTAGAAGTGCTGGTAGTTACAGTTGGAGAGAACTATGTCAGCTGTTTCCTGTTTCCAGTCTCTGTGCTAAGCTAACCCGTTGCTAGCTGTAGCTTTTCGTTTGCCATACAGTTAGGACTGCTACCAATCTTGTTATCTAACCCTCTGCAATAAAGCAAATAAAGGTATTTCCTCCTTCCACAAGTGAAAAAAAGAGTGTGCTGAATGGATGGCCCAGAGACTGGAGTATAAGAAGGGATCATCAGCAAAATCAAAGCCTGTATAACTTCCTGTTTCACTTTAGCACTTCTCTAAGTTCTGCATTTACATTTTTTTTCCTAAGAAAAACATAAAGAATTGTACTTTATAGTGGTGTGGTATATGTCCATCCTCTCTTGTTGCAGTGCAGTCATAATTAATGCAGGATGGATTTATGTTTGTGCTGGCTTCACCGTGTCTTTTGCAGATGAGTCACGGTTTCCAGTCTCTCCTTCAAGTGTCTTTTGAGAGAGTGAGACGCACAGACGTACAGACGGACAGAAGGTTAAACAGATGCCAGATGTTTTAAAGTGTCTCTTGAGTGTCTTTGTGTGTGTGCATTTTTCAATTGGACGCCCAATTCCAAAACTTGCAATGCAAGCAAGCATGTCCAAACTGAACAGAATATCAATAACCCACCTCTTAAAGAAGTAATGGCCACCTCTGCTCGCTCTGAAGGTGACTTTGTTTTAGTAATGGCTGTCACAAGGACCCACGTTGAAACTTGAATTGATTTGCAGTTATATTTTCTCCCTCTTGCGCTTAAAACCCGTGCATCAGTTACTGCTGTACATGCTGATGCCAAGGTCATTTTGAACGTAAGAATGATAGAGTCTGACATTAGCCCCACTGCCTCTGAATGGGCAGATGCTTTGCTTCGGAAAGTAGGTTGCCAAGTGTCTGCTTTGATAACCCACTGGGGCCGGCTGAGAGGAGTTGGCAGGCTTGTGGCGGGAAACTCCCTGTGCGTTTACTCAATGTAGATAGACTCTGCTGCATTACCATTTAGAGCACAATGAACACACAACACCGTACGGCTATATTTCACACACAGGCACATACACACACACAGATCCTTTAACATTTAACCTCAGCACAGCTATTTGCAGAATGCAGTACATGTGGACATATATGATTTGTTTTAAAAACTTATAAATGGAGACAAGAGAGCTCATTAATGAATTAGTGTTTTAAAACATTTAACACACAATGAGGCCTAAACAAATGGGCTGAAGCACTATGCCAGGTTTTTATATCAGGCCTCCTCATTTTATACCATCCACTCAAAGGCTGTGAAAAAGTTAAGAGATTAAAAAAAGCAAGCAATAAAAAAAAAAAAAAAAAAAAAGATTTGCCCAGGATTATGGCCGATTGTGATTTTTCATTACCTTTTGTTCATTATAGCCCACTTGCTAATCCACAATAGTTCTATTCCATCTGCCACTTTCAATAAAAGCTGAAAGGATTATTGCCTTTCTTCACTTCCTTAAATATATTATCACCTTTGGAGTTTCACAGTCAAGATGGCAAGATGGTAGGTCGCTCATATCATGAGTCATTCAACTCACTTGAACTATAAAAGCTTAGAGTGTTTGGCATTTAAGGCGTCCATCCTTTCCATTAAACCTGATGTGCTCACTCAGGGTTGTCAGGTTTGGTTTTTTTTGCCGCTTTTCTATGACCGAGTTACAGTTCTTTTCATTTCCTCTTCCCATTTACAGCACATATATATTTAGAATTGCACCCTTTTCTCTGTTGCTTTAGTTATTTCTTTTTGTCTTTTTGTCATTGCTTTACCCACTGCGATCTGTTCCACCCTTACGGGTCACTTTCCTCAGCCTTTAACTTCTTTACTCTTACTCATATTAAAACTTCCTCCTGCCTCCTCTGTCTCGGCTCTGTCCTCCTGTGTATGCTGACCTCCTTTGTTTCAGTGGTGGCGGCAGGTAGCAGCAGCAGTGAGTGCAGGGACAGAGATGCTGAGATAATGAGAGCTGACTGTTAGAGGGCAGGCCTGAGCCTCTATGAGGCCTGCCTGTACTGCTGCAGTCTCTGTTATTAACTGCTTTCCAGCCCAACAGTCAAATTCACAAATTCTCATTATTATCGCTGAGAACAACTCTCAGAGTCACGTAACATCTAGTTTGCAAAAACATGAATTTCATTTAGCCCAGGGCAAACCCTTGCATATTTTGAAATCAGATAACTGCGCTATGACAAGTGATCAATTTTATTACACAATAAGGAGCAATGTGGGCTCTTTTTTCATGTTTGGACCATTTTCATAATTTTGAAAGTGAGTTATGATTTGACACAACATCCATCAGGACAAACAAGATCCAAAAACATCTCACGTTTAACCAACTTACCTGAAACACTTGTTTGGAAGCAAAGAGGAATGTGAATGCACCTGGAGTGTCCCTGCCAGAAACACACAGACACAAGTACAGCAGGGAGGTGTTGAACAAGGAAGGAGCTATACTAAACCAACCCCGTCTTGTATAAATGGCATGCTGCATATGTATTGCAATGAAGGTAATGCCAGTCTCTGTTGTTAAAATCATGTGGTTTGTACTCCAGTGGTACATCCCAACCACCCCCCTACAACGTCTTATCACTTTGTGTTCCATCTCCAGCCCCATTATTTCCTGTCACCTCTCTACTGTCTACTTCAAATGCAGACAAAATCGCCAAAAAATAATTGTAAAATATATTATATTAACAGTATGGCCACAATATTTGGCATTTTTACTTTTTTTTTCTCATCCTATCTGTCTCTTTCACAGAGGCACACATGCACACTGTTTCCTTTCAGCATTATCCAAACCTTTTAAAAACAGTATTTCTGGGCAGGTTGTGTGTTCTGTTGTGTCCTGCAGGCTGTGACATTGAGATACAGATCTTTTGTTGTGTCAAATTAATTAGCTGGGCAGTGTGCCTGCTTCGCTCAGTTTGACCCTGGCTGTGTGTGTGTGTGTGTCTGTGGGTATGTGTGTTTGCATCTGAGCAAAACCTTGTTTTTTTAATGTTAAGGGGCTTATCTTGTGTGTTCCCTGAGTTTGTTTGCACAGTATTCTCGATTTGAGCGCATCATTTCTTCTGAAGGTTCAGCTCACATGGGCCAGCAGCTTTTACTGCTGCGCTGACATTCTGCCAATCAACACATGTTGCCCTGCTGGCCATTTCACATCAAACAGTGCAGTGCACTAACACTCACTCCATTTCTCCCTGATAAATAAACAATAATGCTATGCTGATTTATACTCATGTCAATGTTCTAATCATTTATTCTGTCACATATTTGTATCAGTTGTGTGAGTTTTGGGGGTTAACAGAGACGTGTGAGGCTTGTGCATACTTCAACTTCACAGTGACTTACTAAGTAAGCTTATTTAAAGTTATTTCTATTTAAATATTTATGAAGAAATCATATATCTCTTGTAATGTCCTAGAGTAAATTAACTTTCAGATTTCCAATCAAATAAAAAAATAATGCCACCGAGTTACTTTGACAGAGATTCTTGAGGTCAGGCATTAAAGACAGAGCAGAAGACAGGTGGATGAAATTTCTACAAAGGTTGTCTTGTAAATGCCAGGTCACTGTGATAAAAATGAGTTTGCTTAGGGCACTATTTTTATTCACAGCTCTGCTGATCTTTTCATATTTCCTCCTCTCCAGGGAATCTTGTGCCTGTTTAACACATCTCCCATTTCTCTTCTTTCTTCCAGAGCTCTGACTTTGCCAAGAACTGATTTGTGGGAAAAAATGCAAAGACAACAGATATGAGGGACCAACTGTGCTATAAGGAGGAAGATGTAGAAAATCAGGTGAACTTGTTAACACTGTAAATGTTCACATGTGAAAACAGCTTTTCTGAGCAGGAAAAAATGGCAACAAAATTGTTACAACTTCAAAAGCCCACAAACTGCCAGGGCAGACTTGATATCCACATAATGAGCATGTTCTAATTTTGTAAAAAGAACAGTCTACAGCTATGCTAGAGCAAGTGGCAACCTCTGGGGCTGAAAAATGAAGCCAACATGGGAGTGCCAAAAACTGCAGTACTGTGAATGGCCACTTGAGGGTGGCTACAGAAGCAAAAAATAAATAAATAAAACAGTAAGAATAAACATTTTTGATCTCTGTAGCTAATTTCACTCATGACAACTTAACGGGGGATGAGTTTTGATATCAGGCTTAAGGCTTGAAGTCATAAATATTTAATGGCGGGACTTGCAGTTTATGAGGTGTTTCTACAGTCTATGGCAATTCACCACAGCTCCACCTCCTCATACAAATATAGTCACTTCTGGCTCCAAAAAAAAAGGAAAACCCAGAAAAACAAGATGGTGATAGCTGAAATGCTGAGCTTAAGGGCTTCAAAATGGTTGTCCAGAAACCAATAGGTAGTGTTACAGTAGCTTTGTCCATTATTTTTTACAGTCTATATGCTAAAAGCTTTGTGAAGCTATAATTGGGCACAGCAAAGCTTGCTGACAACAGTCAGTGCTGTGTTGTCAGTGCTCTCACTGACAACACATTGGCAATATGATTAGCGTGTTTGCCCTTTTCTTTTTTGTGTGTGTGTTAGTGTGCTAATTTATAATATTTGGTTAGTAGCACTTGAAACAAAGTTCAGCTGAGGCTGATGGGAATAGCATTTGTTTCTCATGGGTAAAAAATGAGTGCTCGACAAATTGAAATTTCTACCTTATGATGAACCTGGATATTAAGTCTGCAGATCACTCAAGTGATTACATCTAATTTTTGGGGGAACATGAATGTGTGAAACAAAAATGTTCTCAATCTATCCAAATGTTCATTTAAAACCACAAATGTCAATGTCACAAATGTCAGGGGATCACCGAACTCAGAAATACCCTTCTGGAGAGCCTGAGGACTCTAGTTTCCCAGCGCAGCGCAGGGTGGCGAACCCCACGCAGAACTAGTTTTGAGCAGTGCAACCCGAAGTGCTCTCAGTTTGGTAGTTTGGCAGACCGAGGTGTGCTGAGATGGGTGTGGCGGCGCAGCGGGGGAGGTGTTGACAGATCCAGCTTGGCGCAGTGACAGTTTCGTGCCAAAAGGCTTCGCCGAAGGTGCGCTAAAAGCTCGCCAGCTGAAACCACGTCTACTGTCAGCGCAGGCGGAGCGCAGCCGGTGTAAGCCAAAGTTTGGCTGACCGGCGGACAGTGCGCACACGTCACCAAAACCTCACAGGCAGGTTTCCAGAATGTCAGGCATATTAACGATGCAATAAATACCCAAAAAAGCACTATTCAATGCAACTATCTGCAGTCAGCACATAAATGTATCTCTATATCGACTGTCCCGTCACATCTGATGTCAGATCAAAGGGGATTGGCACCGTTTGGCACGTGTAATGGAAACCCAACCTGATTTGATTAACACAGTTGCAAACTAATGAGTTCTGAGGAGATGTTAATGGACTTGGGAAAGAAACAGCAAAGGAATTACATGCCCCTTAAAGAGATGGTGGATAGCTTTAAGTACCTCGGTGTCCACATCAGTGAGGGCCTGACCTGGGTGCTGCATACTGACTCAGTGGTGATTAAGGCAAGGCAGAGAATGTTTCATCTCAGAAGCCTGAGGAAATTACAAGTATCTCCTCAAATACTGAATAATTGTATAATAATAATAATAATAATAAAAGGTATTGCAAAAATAAGGCCAGGAGAATCATTAAAGATCCCAGCCACCAGGATAACTGCCTCATCATTGAGAAGAAGGTACCAGTTACACCAGACCAGCAATGAGAGGCTCAGGAAGAGCTTCTCAGTTCTAAGCTCCATAGACATTAAGTGAGCGATCATACATAAATGAGATGCTAGAAACGCGACTCCAGTAAAACCATTGTTTTCCTTTGATATGGCGTGTCTGACCAGCGTTCAAGCGTCTTTTTAGACAGGTGTTTTTACCGGCGTCTTTTTAGACACGCGTTTTTGTAGACGCTTCTTTGCATCTAAGACGCTGAAAAGTTAAAATATTTTCAACTTTTTGAGTGTCAGACGCCAGTAGCACCATTCGTCATTGTCGTCATTGGCCCAGGCAGCCAATCAGATCCTCCTTCCTGTTTTGTTGTGGCATTTACGGCAGTTTGGTCAGTTACGGCAGTTTACAGCAGTTATGAGCGACAGACAACACAATGCAATCCGAAGACGAGAAATTTATCCTGACAATATTTGATTTTGAAGAATTATACAACACACACATACCTCAGCACCCGAACAAACACAGGAGGAGGAACGCATGGAGCTGTGTGAGCAGTGGAACAAATTTGTCTGGTGAGTACAATGTAATTGACAACGACGATTGTTGTAGCAGCTAGTTAACTTTCAGACAGTGGGATATGTGAGAGGGTTGATGACCTTATTTCGTAGTTCACAGTTTTTGTGCTGCATTTTTATGTATGAAAGGTGCTATATAAACAAAGTTGGATTTGATTTGATAGCTTGTGATAGTTTCATGTAAGCTACTGTCTCTACTGTCTTTGAGGGAAACACCATATTCAAGGGGAGACATAGGGAGATGACAGGAGGTGTGTGTGTGTTGCGCACGCACCCCCACTCCACAGGTGCTCCTTGCTGGGTTTTTTTTGTCTAGCGCGCACTGAATAAGCACTTCCAGCGTTTCAAGCGTCTTTGAAGCGTCTGCGTTTCTAGCGTCTCATTTCTGTGTGATCGCCCCCTTATGTACTATTATTACAATGGTTTGAGTATACATATTTATGGAACTGATGGATTGCATTTCACTGTAATCATTATTTCATGTGACATTTAAATTAATTGACTGGTTGATTGGCTAAAAAAACACAACAAACTATTTTTGTCTAAAGCATTGCACCAACTTCTATAGGATATGTACTTTAGATATTACCAGAGCAGCAGCTTAACTTCAACTTCCAACTGGCCTGTTGTGCCCTGTCCATATCCAGTTAATCCCTTGTGTGGCTCAATTTGTGGTGACCCTCCAGTGCCAGTCTATAGCAGCGAGCAATAATAATCAAAGGCTATAGCAGAGGGGAATGAAAACAACGACATGGATGAGGTGGAGGTTGTCTTTTATTTGCTGCAAAGACCCGAGTGCTCTCACCGAGGTTCAGGTAAGACCAACATTATTAGAAAAGCTCAAAAATGGAGGCAGGCCAGTGCCACTTGGATTTACAAGGGGCAAAGCCAATCATAACCAATTTCATCATTCCAGTGTGTGTATGCGCAAGGTCATGTAGTGGGTTAGAGTGATAGGTCGCTGTGTGTTTTTTCTGTGTGTGCTTGTGTGCCTGCTTGTCTTCATAATCATGCCGAGCAATGCACCAATCCCTGCAGGACCAACATTAAAATCTTTGGTCTGACCCATCCATCTGTCTCTTACTCTGGGCTGACTGAGTGTGGTGTTGGCTCATAATTCATGCTGGATAATATAATACACAGACCAGTCACATTATACTAGATTTACACCTGCTTACCAAGGCTAGGATGTGACAGCAACACACTACGAGGAATGCCAGACGAACACCTGAGCACTGGCACAAATAAGTTCTGCTGTTAAAATTACCATTATTTAAGCCTCTGATTGAAAACACATTTCATCAAAACATGTGCTGAAATGTAAGTGCAGGTGTAAATTTGGTTACACACACACACTCATTCGCTAATTTGCAAACACAAAGCTGATTAATGACCCATTCAAGTAAAGTATTGGTGCAGTATGCTGCACATCAGAATGTCATTGCCAAGGAATAAAAGAATTTTCTCATTCACTGCTCCACTTAAATTTACAAAGACGATCAAATCTTTCTTTATTTCCCTTTTCTCTTGTCTCTCCTCACACTCTTTGTCTAATCTGACAACTACATCTCCCACCATATCCTGCTTGTTATCTCCTCTAACCTCCTCCTACTGTTGTCCATTTTTTGCTTATCTTTTTCCTCCATCGTTTTTTTCCCTCTCTCACTCTCGCTCTGTTTTTTCCCCTCATCTCTTGCCACAACATTTCTGCCAAAGGAATCTGGCATGGCTGCTAATTTCTGATTCAGCCTGGAACAACACAATATCAAAGAGCTGTTGTCGCCAGGATGTCAGCACTACAGGGAAACCATCTCACTGGGAGACACCAAAGCGTCTGATACAGATTCTTGAAGGAGGAGTAATTGACATTCTTCAAAGCTTCATTTCCAAGGTGTGTGTGATGGTGGAAGAGCAGCAGTAGGGGATGTATCTGCCCCCGCCACTGATAAGAAATGACTTTTTAGTGACTCCTTGCATGCTGACCAGTAGTGCTGCAGAGTTATAAGATGTTACTGAGAACACACAAACATATGCACTCATAGCAAAACACACACGCATGCCTTTGCCGACTGGAGCATCTCTGCTGTGAGATTACATCTCCCTCTGATCTGTGAAAAAAGTGCCGTCCCCTCCCACGGGCCAGACGGTAAACAAAATCAGAAAATGCTACACTGTCACACAACAACAAACAGAGGAATGTCTGAGAGACCAAACAAGCATCTAGAAATTATTCATGCGTTCTCTGTTTTAGATCAGGGATTTTTCTTCTCTTGTAATCAGTCATTGTTGAAGTGATTATTGAGCAGGGATGGATGCTGCAGAGGGATGAGGGCAGAAAAAAAATAAAAGACTGGAAGACTGGACAGAGCTTAGAGGAGGGATAGAGAGATGATGATAAGAGGAAAAAGAGAGAAAAAGATGACAGAGTTCAGTGAGAGTGTGTAGGCTGATAATGAATGTAATCTGCATTTAGATGATATCAGGCTATGTGGTCATCCCTGCTGTGAATTTACTAGCTCTGATTACAGATTTACAGGTCATGTTGTTTGGAGAGATGCATGCAAAGTGCATCTTTGAGCAGAGCTGAGCACCGACATGAAAATACCTGCACATCCAAAATGCACTCACAGGCCTATGAAGTCATTACAGGGCTGTAAATTAATGTACAGAATAAATGACTATATGACTAATACCAGAAGCATCATAGTTACTTGGATGAGTGTCTGCTACTGTACCTGCATTCCTCTCAGGGTGCCAGTGTGTCTCATGGAGCTGATAAAATACACCCCTTTTTATCCAATCACTGCATCAGTTCAAAAGCCCCAGCAAACTGCAAACTAGCATCGACCTCAGTTATAGTGGTGTAAAGTGTCCCTATCAATAAATGCTGAAGGTTGCCAACTCTTTAATCAGAAGACGCTGCTTCATCTAAAAAAAAAAAAAAAAAACAGAGAGGGGGACAAAAAGAAATGTGTCGGCTGTGCTGAAAGTAAAAACCTGAGAGAAACCACTTAAAATAATGAAAATACGCTCCTCTGAGTTATAAGCTATTTATTGTAATGAAACCATCACTGATGCATCATATTGACTTCTTAAGTCATTCCTTTCATACAGAGACAATTAGGGAGGGGAACCCTGCCATTATCTGCCTCCAGTGCCCACTATATGCATATATAAATGTTTATACTTACCATCATGAGTAATGCTTCAAAGGAAATCATTTTTCTATCTGGTTTCAGACAAATGGTGCACAAATGAGATACATACTGTACTCTGGTGCAAGATCTGGGTTGCATTGTTCCTTTTTTCTACTTTTTAAACAATGTTTTATCTTTTACAATGTTCAAGGTCCTGTGTGTAGGATTTAGAGGGATATATTTGCAGAGAAGAAATATGATATAATAAGTATGCGTTTGTTCCAGGCCTCACCCTTGTGTTGCCCATAACAGGTGTGGTGTCCTGTTTTACACAGGAAAAGGTCCTTGTCTTTATTAACAAATTTTCTTTTGTCTCTTTGTTTCAATAAACTGTTTCACAAACTTTGTTCTTCGGTTATTCTTAATATACCAAAACATCATTACAACAAAATTGCAGCTTTAAAGCTGATTGTTAACATGACGTAAATGAGTGACCAGAAACATTCAAATAACTTTCCACAACCTGTTTATTTCACTTATTTAACCATGCTTTATTTCATATTACTTAACTTAAAAAACTGTAGTAACATGCATATGTCAAGGAGCTTCGGTGGCAAAAGAGGAAAATATCAAAAGTAAGACAGCCACGTTGTTACATTGTGTACAGGGGAGCTAGCAAAACCCGTCATTGCAATGTGTGAAACAAGAAAGGATTTAAGTCCTTAGGCATGTTTTGCGATGATACAACACACATTACTAACCTGTTTTACACGGGAAAAGCAGAGACAGGAGACGTCAGTTGCGTTCGTTCAGCAGGCCGTTCTCTGTTTGGGGAATGGAAGTCTCCTGGCGCTATTCTGGGTGGATGCTCCCCTGGTATCACCAATATGCAACTGCACCTTCTAGGAGCTACTTCAAAACCATTGTAAAAACATGTTCGCATGTGTCCTCTTTTCAAGTAAAACAACTTTACAATTGTGAACATTCATTTGAAGGTGTCACATTTGCATCAGTGTATAATCACCTCAGAATAAGATTTGGTGTGTTTGTTATCTTCGAATTTGTCATTTATATCTATATATGGGCCCTTGTTTATGGAGATTGCCATGTTGATTGCCGTGTTTCTACAGTAGCCCTGAACAGACAAACTAAACACTGGCTCTAGATAGGGCCATTGGCGTTTTTGTGTCAGCCACTGTAGTGCAGTCCCACTGTGACGACAGTGAGAAAAACTGATTTGTAATGTGGTACTGCTTTATTCAGTGTTTTCACCTGTTTTAATCATCTAGTCTGATTATTTTTTCAGAAGAAGCAACCTCTGTGGATAATTTGGCTCCTGGTAAAAACATCCTGAACAGTGAACACTGAAGAAATTCTAACCAGGAGAAGTTTTAGTTGGTTGCAGTCTCCAGTCCTCACCACTAGATGCCACTAAATCCCCCTAAATCTTACACACTGTTCCTTTAAAGAAAATATCCTAAATCCCTCCTGAACAGCTCCTAACCTAGTGTTGAGTGACAGTCCTCAGTACTGAAGTAGCTCTGGGATGTGGACACTATCGTCTGTGCTTTGGTGAAAGGGGCAGAATGGCTTTATCAAGATCCAGACAGCTGCAGTCCAATGAGACGCTTGATAGATTTTATTCAGCGTTTGATAAATATTCAGCCACAGCAGCTTGATTGTTATCTTAAAGTGTGTGTTTTTTGTGTGTATGTGTGTGTAAAGTAGATGTTATTTGTAACAGAAGCCAAATAGTAGCAATGCACGCTATCTTAACCTGAAAGGAGCAATGGCCACATCTGGAGAAATAAAGTAAATCTCACTGAATCATTTAAGATGCAGAGTGTCTTTACTGCACTCTTTTGTTTAAAATTCATGAATATGTAAATCAGCAAGGAACTTCCCGCCAAACAACAATAGATTTATCAGGTAACTGGCTTAATATGACACATTTTTAATCTTAGTAACAAAGGAAAAGAGCATTAATTCAGCTTTTATTGCTTGTAGAACAATGTTTTTGTCTGCCTTCCTAATTGGCTTTTTTTTTTTTAAACAATATAATAATTCCACCACTTATGATAAATAATGTCTTAGTCATGTCAAGGTAGGAGGTAATATTTTCTCTGCTCTTTTAATCACCCTTACTAATTTACATAAGTAATATATAGTCTAATTTGCCAAAAGAAATAACAGTCACACATTTGTGATCACAGGAACGTTTGCTTTTTTTTTTTTTAAATAATGAATAAAAAAAACTACCCACAACAACATTTGACTGTTTTCTTTTTTTATATGAGAGGAGAAACTTTGATGAATCTATTCATGATCAGGCTTTTTAAATTAAAGGAGAACTGAACAAAATGTTGGCAAAAATACAGTAGCTCTAAATTTTGCACAAATACAACAACTCAACATTTGTCAAACAAAATAACAAAAGAGAAAACACACCATTAAAACAAAAGACTGAATAAATAAAGAATGAGACTAAAGTAAATAAATAAATAAATAAATAAAAGATGCAAAATGTATGACAAAACATTTTGGAAAAAACACTGACATTTCAGAAAATACATTTCAGTCAACAGATCAGAAAACAGTAACACAATAGCAAAAAAGTACAAAAAACCAAACAAAAACAAAGTGGCATTTCAGAAACAGAACCAAGAGCACACAACAGCTTGTCACGCTCAGATAACTAGACGAGGTAGGAAGTACCACAAGCTCTTCTTTGCATTTCTTTTTCTTTATTTGACCACACTTAATAAAAAGAAAAAGCACTGTCTCTACCACCCGTATTCACTATTCACTCTTCCTGAAAGCTGAATTGAATACACCTCCCTCCTGCAGCACTCCCCTGCAGGAATATGCCTGCTCACATGCTTCACACAATGACCTGTGCATCTATGAGACATATATTTTATTTAGCAGGATCTTCGTTGTGATCTTAATGTTGTTATATAGCTGCAGTTTTACGAGAATTACTGTCCTGTTTTCTTTGCAGACCTGTGGACCTGTAAACCTCCTTTTGATGGCATGTTTAATAGCTAGCTACATATACACGGACCTGAATTAGCAAAAGCCCTGAGCCTTTGGCTACTGTTAACAGAAGGCTAAGCTATTGGCAACATCTTTATTTCTTCATCTCTGAAATGTTTTGTTGAAACTGACATTTACTTTATTGTCAGACACCATTTGGAATAGCAACTTTCTCTCTGCAGGATTTTCCAATACTGAATCAGTAGCCCTTTTTAGATAGGAATTGAGCAAATTTGCAGGAAAGCTCAATCAGTCTTTTTTCAGCATTGGCAGTATAAAAACAAAATCGGGGAGTGCGGCAAAATGCTACCTACTTTTGTTTATACAGAATGCACCTTTTTCAGGGCAATGGGGGGTGTGAGCAAGTAACAAAACGTGTAGCTCAGTGTGTGACGTAAACAGTGACGTGGGAGGGAAGCCGAGGCTTGTCAGTCCTTCGGCGATTCTCTCGTAAATCGGCCCGTTCTTCACCGTTCCCGTCACTTGATGGTTAAAGGCCTCTTCATTTGCGAAGGACAAGGAGGGCGCGCAATTCCTTGTCTCCCCAGTTGCTCATCTTTACAGTGTCTGTCAGGTTTACATTTGCTACTAGCTGCTTGCTAATTCCTGCTATCAGCTGTTTCCTGTTTATCCACCGCCAGTGGCTCGCACATACGGCGTCATCAACAGTTCCTCCCACAAGTCATCAACAGCCCCTCCTGTGGCGGAATGGCGCCTCGTTCTTTTTCAACCAAGTCGGTTCCGCCAATATGTCTACCCCTGCACGGCGGAAAATTGGGTACCTCGGATGGACTCGCCAATCCGGCTCTGTGTGTCTAAACGCTCGCAGCTTGCCAGCAAAACGGCCCAACATTCACAGAAAATCTGGCAGTGTAAAAGGAGACTAGACTTTCACTATCTAAGATGTGCTAGCGCATGTGTATCTGTAAGAAAGCCTATAGGAACACCCTCTTTCTGAAATGACCTGTGATTGGTCAACATCTCCTGTCATGTACTAGAAGTCATGTTTACTCTCAGACCAGCTGAATTCCAATTTGCTGAAAGGTTAGTATGGCATTTTGCACAATGACACCAAAATAAAACTGCCTACCCCCCACCTGAAAGGTGTTTTGGTAATTTTGGTAATTAACTCTTCTTTTCTTCAAATGTTTATTTACAAGAAATAATTTAAAAGTTTTCTTTTTCCTTTTTATAAAACCACTGGAGCCACAGTGATGTTTGATGAGATGTCATGATGATAAAGTGATGAGATATTTCTTTCAGATTAAGTGCACCAGAAAAGGAAATTACATTCTTGTGACCAGAATCCTCCACACCTTGAGAATGATTTGTTAGAAATAAAGCAAATACCGACTTGTATTCTATTTAATTTTCATGGTTTTAGCCGTGCAGTTGTTTACATAAGCCTTTTAGCATTTTACGGCACATGCCTTTGATGAGTTGAAGCAATTCCAGGTTGGAGATCATGATTGTTACAGCCATCCAACAGCAGCTTTGTTGACATGAGGACATTTATAGCAAATCAGCTCACAAACTGCATTCCCCCAGTCCAGACGCAGCTGACAACTTTGCACGTTATCCAGTTACTGTCAGATACTTCTATAAGGATTTTTATGGGACTGTGTGGAGCCACTCAGCTTTTTGATACTCTGCTTAAAAGGCAATGGCCCATATTTAACAGAGGGCTCTTCACCAGAGCTGATGGTCCTATTTTTCACCAGATGTCACCTCAGAATAAGGTCCCACCTCGGAAACAAGTTTTTAGGGAATGAAATGATCTTGGACACCAGTTTCATTTCAGTTCCTGATACGCCCATTTCCAGCTAAAAAAAAGCCCTCCATATTTCTTGAGACTTCTTCACAGTGGTAGCTTCGACTCATTATTTCCCATACAGCTGATATCTGATAATTTCCTGGCAAATGCAATGCAGGTTTTGTCTCATTGCTACTGGAGTCTTTTCAGGTTACCCTACATTAACTGCCTTCTGTCAGTATCTGTAGATTAGCCCGTGAGGTCAGCGTCTGCACTCCCCTTGGATGCTTTTTTTTCTTGCTCAGTCTTTCTCCGTTACTCTTTAAAGACATACTCTTTCTTCGCCTGTGACTTAGTCTTTCTTACTGTCTCCACCTGTCATCCTCTTTCTCGCACACATTAACAATCTCTCTCTCCTTCTTTTCTTCCCACATTCTCACACTATCTCTCCTGTCCTTTCTCTCTGTAGGTGTCAATCAGTGAGAAGAGCAGGCCAGACACATGGCTGTCCTCAGAGGGTCACGCGGACCGGTCACTGCCAGCAGGGCCTGTTGACAGCTTGCCGCTCATTATCCAGAGCAGATACTGGAGACAAATTAGATCCCTGCAGTGGAGGGAGTTGGTCAGAGGCTCCAGATGTGGCCGTGTACAATGAGGGTGGTCATCAAATCTACAACCCTACTACCAGATTCTGCCAAACCATCAATCTTCACCTCATCATAACCATACTCTTGTTGCCATGCACGGATATTGTAGATATGTCCATCCATTATCTTGAACTGCTTGTCCTATTCAGGGTCACAGAGGGGCTGGAGCCTGTCCCGGCTGACACTGGGCGAGAGGCGGGGTACACCATGGACAGGTTGCTGGACTATCACCAGACTGACACATAGAGACAGACAACCATTCATGGTCACATTCACACCTACGGGCAATTTAGAGACAACGATGAACCTGCATGTCTTTAGACTGAGAGGAAGCTGGAGTACCCAGAGAAAACCCACACTGACAGGGGGAGAACGTGCAAACTTCACACTAAAGGAAAACTCTTGCTTTACGACAGTAATAATATATGTCTAAACCTGGGGTCAGCAACCTTTACTATCAACAGAGCCATTTTTGGCCAAAGTAGCTCTCAAATAATCTGCCTGGAGCCGCATAACACATTTGAGCCTTATAATTAAGGTAACAGCAAGTCTGAAATTACCCATCAACATTGCTAATAGGTCTAAATGAGCATTTATTTCAATGTTTTCACACAAGGTGGCTATTCACAGTGGGCTATTGAGATTGTAAGAATCACTCAAGGCCTACAAAAATGAAAAATGAAAATGTTAAAAAATAGCTTGTTAATAACTTCTATATAATTTTTTGCCAAAGCCACAGGGAGCCACTGGAGACGGGTGAAAGAGCCAGCATGTGGCTCCGAAGCCACAGGTTGCCTACCCCTGGTCTAAACCAACACTCCTAAAGGACAGAATTGGTTGATATCCACTGACTTCCAAAACAACTTACATGACCAGCCCCAAAACAACATATATTACCATTCTAATGGTCACAGTCTTAAACAAGTCATGAAATGGTCACAGTTCCGCTACCAATCTAGCTGGTTAGGTTTAGGCAACATATCTATGTGGTTAGGATTTAAAAAAAACCAAAACAAAACAAAACAAAAACATCATGGTTTATTATTAAATAAGCACTTTGGCGCTTACATAACCTGACATATAACATGACACAACACACACACAATTGTGTAGTACAGTATACATAGTAGCATACTAGGCTATGTTTCTTTTAAAAGAAGTCAGCTTTTACTTCAGGGCACAAGCACCTTGGTGAAAGTCCTACGTTTGTTTGACCCACCCCTCCTGCCCACCCTATCAGTGCGTCTTTGATATTTGTACAGTATTACGCAGACTTGGTAGCCTTTTATGTTACGGCATATCACCTCCCCTCTGCTTCTTTATTATTAACTACAGCTACTGGAGGACGCCACTTTAAAAAAAACGTAAGTATGGATCACTTGTTTACTGGTACCCTGTAATGGAGTTTACCATAAGTGCTATTGGTTATTCATTAGTTAACATTTATCATCAATCACAGGAACTGTCTCAAATTTACATTCCTATCACCCTTACTGATGTACTCTAATAAAGATATAGTGCACATGGTTAGAGATCAGTATGTATGCATCTTCTCTTCTTCCTGGGATGGTTAAGATGATGTGTTCAAGGCTAAAAATGCAAAATACCTCAAGCACTTAAATGACCAGAGCTGGGTATGTGTGCAGTATTTTGTTAGAAGGATGGGGATGTATCGAAGGAGGTGCAAGAGAAGCATCAATTTGAGATTTCACAAAAACAAATTAAACTTTAAACAGTCTTCTGGAATGAATTTGGCAATAAAAGCTTCACAGTTTTTAATCTGGTTCTGATTAAATATTTCCTACTGGAAGACTAGATTAATCTAATTTTGTAATCTTTTAATAAAAATCAAAATTAAACAAGGCAACACAAATTATTATTCATGGACTTTGTTAATTCTGTCTCTTATTTTTTATTTTTTGTTTAAAGTGGTTTAATTGGCGATGAGACCAACAAGCATTGTCATCTTGCATCCATGTCAAGCAGTCTTAAATTTTTTTATTATATTAAATGATAAACTGGACAATTTTCATGTGACATTGGGATGCGAATTCAGCAACTCACAAAATACAACAAGGGTCAAACTGAATAGAGTCATTCTTTGGTAACAAGGTGTTTCCGTGTGATTTAAAGGAAAGTGCTGCGAGTGATGCATCGGCGCTGCTGCCCGTCAGAGTTGTTAGGATGACATACTGTGAATCTCTGCCTTTACCTTTGATTTACCTTCTCTTCTTTCTTACAACCAAGCTTGTTTTGACAACACTCAGCACCCCTGTAGCTGCCCTGAAGTACCTGAGGAAAACATTTCTCTTCCCAGAAGAAGGACATAGTGCTATCCAATAAGAAATGGAGCGACTTGAAGAGAGAAAAGAGGACGGAGAGCAATAGGTGCACCATTAAGAAATAGCCCCTAAACTACATCTGACAATAGGCAAGATTGCACTTGAACCCAATTCATCGAGGTAAAGTGGCCATTTGAGGAGATGTGGTGGGGAATTGGTGTTCCTGGATTGAGACAGAGGAAAGCAGAAAGTGTGAGTTGTTTTCTGTGTCCATGCATCACTGCTGTTCACTGCTACACACTAACGCTGTATCATAGCACACAAACATTCAAATCCACATACGGTATATGGACCTACACAAATAGTGATAGAGGTATGTAGACTTGTGAGCACTCTGAACATGCATGAACACATGGAAGGAGGGTGTGGAAGGCATCTGTAAAGAAAGATCAGATAGCCGTGTATGGCTGTATGCTTTATCTCATGTTTACCTCCTGAAGCCTGCTGGTGGGTTTGACAGTGAAACAGGGTTGTGAACGAATTCAGCATTTCTCTATTTAACATTTTCAGTTTACACACCATTGCAATGTGTGCCAGATCCTAGCTGAGTATCAAACTGAGACCTAAATCCAGAGAAGTGAGTAGAACCTGTTCTGCCAAATTTGAGACCAAAATCACTCACAAATCAAGTCTGGGATCAGTCTGAACCAACGTAATGAGAGTGCATTCACTTCCTAGTTAAACGTCTGATATTCAACACAATTTAGCATTTAATTATACGGAGAGCTGTTAACTTTGTCTGTCTTCTTTCTCTTACTGTTATGTCCATCACTCTGACCCTTTCTCTCCTAGACCTTTTATCCCTCTGCTTCTTGTATAATCTTTATACTGTCATATGCAATTTTGAAGGTTCATTATGCAATTCCGGTGAAAGATAGTTCATTGTTGAGCAGAGATGGGGACTCAAATCATTGTGACTTGGACTCAAGTCGACTCGAGTCGCTGTTTTGATGACTTGTTACTTGACTTGACAAAAAATGAAAGACTTGAGACTTGACTCGGACTTGGAAGTTAAAGACTCGGGACTTGACTTGACTTGAGACATGATGACTTAAATGACTTTAGTGGTATTCACATCGTGTTTTCGGTTAGAATATAAAATTAATAAATTAATTTAAAAAATAATGCTGATTACTCGGTAGGAGTGCAGGCTGAGAATGGTGTTGTCATGATTGGATCACTACCCTATCAATCAGTGATGCCCTCTCTACGTACCTTACGTGTTTAATGCAGAAACAGGCCCTCTTATATCAGATAGGCATCAACATGTCAGCGGGAGGGGTACCGAGAGTTTCGGAATTACCATTATTACGGCAAAAGACGAACAGCACAGTGAAAGACATGCGGCATAAACATCTCGGACAGCCAGGTGACAACTTCAAACTTTGTTCGTCATTTGAAGAGCCATTCTGCCCAGTAAGTGCTTGTCAATTAGCTAATATTATCTGGTTAGTCGGTAGTTAGCTAACGTGAGCTTGATACGATACGAGGGTGGGTGGGTGGGTCGGTTTAGTGGAACTTGTTTTTTAATTTCTTTGCTAACATTAACCCCAGAAAACGTGAGCGAACATTCCGACCGGTTCATCACAAGGCCAGCTGTACGTTTTATGAACGAGCAACACAAGGTTAAATGAACTAAATGGGTGATTTTGGTTAGTGTGTGTGTGTGTGTGTGTGCGCGCGCGCGCACGCATGGGGGTTGTCCCTGCAAAGTAAACATTGCAGCGATGAAGTCAGTGTTTACTGACAGTTACTTATATCTTGTCTTTTCACTTTATTAAGATCAGATTCTGCAGGTAAAATTACAATAAGGTGACTTGACTTGGACTTGACTTGACCTATTACAGGACTTGACTTGACTTGACATAACCTGTGACTTGACTTGACTTGCCCAAGAAAAAAATGACTTGGGACTTACTTGAGACTTGAAGATTAAGACTTGAGACTTACTTGAGACTTGCACATGTGTGACTTGGTCCCATCTCTGTTGTTGAGTCTCATTCTCAGGTTTTCAAATACCAACAACCACAGGGTGGTAGTCAGACCTATAGTGGCAAAAGTTCATAGGCCACTACAAGGTGTCTCAGTTTAGACTTGTGTTCCTGTTCCTTAGTGAAGATCCACAGTATGCACATGAGGCAGGGAAAAAGTTGAACAAGGTTTACTGAGAATACAGAAAGAAAACACAAAAAGTCTTTCCAAAATGACATCTCACAGTGTCAACTATTGACTCGATGTCCTATTTCCGCATTCTCACCATATTACCCATTGTTATACACTTTAACACCGCATAACACGGTCATCCTATGTCATCTTTACGCACGACATTGTCCACCCTCCTTTTTTGTCATACACACTAAACTGCCTTACAGCACCAAACCTTTCGTAAGTAACTTGTACAGAAATTGTTGTACAAACTTGAATAATATCAGAACCTATATGTCACATCAACAGAGATGTCATCTCCAAATATAAATATTTGCATAAGGGGCTCTTACAGGTCCAAACCACCTTCCCAGAGTGTCAGTAGACCTGAGAATGACCTAGGAATGAGACTCAACAATGCTAAATGGCAGTGTTGCTCCATGCAGTTATTTTTCAGCCACTGTGCCCTGTTATCTTCAGCCCTTTCCCTGCAGCCTCAAACTGACCTGTCTTAAATTATGAGGCTGTATTAGACTTAAAGCTAAACGTTAACATCTGCACCTGCGCAGGTGAGAACGTTTTTTTTCCATTGGCCCAAACTTCCAAAGCCCCATTAGTCCAAAAAGTGTCCCACTGGCTTGAAAGCCCATTTCTCTGCCAGCCCATTATCAAAAAATCAAAATGACCCACCAATCCTGGGTGCTTTTCACTGACTCGTCCCTGTTTTTCCAGCAACGTCCACCAAACGTGATTGTTTTAAGCCAAAACATGTTTTTTTCCTACAATAACCAAGTGGTGTATGTTCCTAAACCTGACCACACATTCACCACAGAACTGTATACAAGTGTAACATATCCATGGTTTACAGAAAAATGCAATGGGGACTTTTTTTCCCTAGTGATTGGTTTGTCTAACAGCAGGGAATGTGTATTTGCAGAGAAACAAGACTTTGAAGCTATGGGTGCTTGTTTTTGGAGGCTCTCAGAGAAATGGGTTTTCAGTCCAATGGGAAATTGTTTTAGACTAATGAGACCACCAGAACAATGGGCAGTGCCCCATGCTCATGAAGACAATGTTAACATGTTGATGTTAAATAGGTATCATGTATACTATGTTAATTATCTTAGTTTAGAGTGTTATCATGCTAACATTTGCCAATTAGCACAGTTTATCCTATCCTTTAGTTCATCCTGAGGGAAACATAAATGTCATCATGGTGGCACTACTTGAAAAATCAAGGGATCACACAAGTCATTTGGCTTCATCATGTAGGAACCACAAATGTTTGTACAAAATTCAGTGCCAATCCTTTTAGAGGAAGTTGAGATTTTGAAGAGATTCATTGCTTTTCAAGTTCTGAGGAAAGCACTGGCACTGTGTTCCTGATAAACCTGCTTGTGGAACAAAGTCTACGGCGTATACCTCTCATTCTCAAGTGCTCCGGCTCTCTTTGCAAGTCACTATTTGATTTTTACCCAAAGTTTTGTTGAGATATTTCAGTCTGGATCAAAGGCTATGTTCACATTACAGGGCTTAATGCTCAATTCTGATTATTTCCCCAGATCCGCCTCGCTCTCTGTCCTGGAATGGCTTATATGCAAAAACCTCACACACACATGCGAGTTGGAACAACAATGGAAAACTTCTCATTTGGGGACTACATAGTGGTGAAAGTACTGTTTCCAAAACAATCACCATAGTCAGGACGGTCCGATGACATCAGTCTGCATAATAATTACCCATGTGTTTGGGGCAGCTGGGACAGCTACAGCAGCCTTCTGTAGTTTCAATGGACTGCTCCAACACTGCATAGTGAATGATCTGTGCCTGCATAGTGAAGTATGACAAAGAAAAACCATGAACGACCAGGAAAATCACACATGACCACAGGAATGAAAAAAATGAGGTCACATGAAAGCAAAAAAAAAAACCAGCTCACATTTTTTCATAGCAATTCTAAGTGAATCAAATATAACACTAACATTAAGAATGTTGCGGATATTTGTGTGTGTGTGTGTGTGTGTGTGTGTGTGTGTGTGTGTGTGTGTGTGACTACCTCTGACTAATTGTGGACAGCTGCTTCAAGTGTAGTTATACTCATTCATGCATTTGCATTTGCCAGCACACACATTGCTGCCATGACACAGGCGTCACTAGTCTTTCCTCTATGTGAGTGCATTCCCTTTTATTTCACAGGCTCTGAGGCATAACAAAGACCACTGGAGCTCGTATATTGGCAATCACACAAATCTGCCTTCACCTCAATATTTAATGAGCTGAGCAAATTAGCCATACAAAGCAATCTATTGAGCCTTTCCTCCCCACTTTGCTGATACACAGGCAGAGAAAAGCACCTCGCAGAAAGCTTATTACAGCTGAGCCAACACTTCTAATACTTGTGAGAAGTATCTTGTACACACAAATATTGAGAGAAACTGGTGCACGCACAGACACTCAGACGTAGGCCAGCTTTACTGCACAAAACATACCTTGCGTTACACCATATGTTGCAACACCGTCATCAAATGTTAATACATATGAACGAACTATCACAGAAACTCAAAACATTGACTGTAGCACTCTTATTTTCAGCTGTGTGAAACAGAGACATTTAAAGAGATAATGATGATGACTCCTTAAGTCAATCAAGAAACACAAACCCTGATCAGTGATCCGTGTGTGATGATGGCGCCGTGTTTCTTGACTGTTAATTAAAATGTAGCCTGAACCTTGACAAGGCTCTGACTCAGAGAGTGAGTTAATTAGCTTGTTAAAAACCTGGTTAAGGAAACATTTAATGGTGCAATACACAGTGAGGGGAAATAGGACTGTGCCAGTTTTGAGGTTTATTAGACAAACATCCGTCACATGTACATGCTGAATATAAACTACCAAAAGTTTTCCTGATATCGTGCTCAGAGAATGTCGACCTGAGCGGCCAATTCTTTCCCAAGAAATGTTTTTTTTGTTTTTTTTTTTAGAATACTTTATTCAGTAAAACCGCCATGGATAGCTGACTTAACAAATTAAACATTGACAAAAGGTGTTCTCTTAATTTTACGACTGAGCTAGCCACAAAATGAATTTAATATTCAGCACAATTTAATATGCCTTTGAATCAGAAAAAGCCTTGATAACAATAACTATATTGGCAAAGAAATGGATTGGAGAACTGAAATAAACCCAAACAACTTTTTAAAGTTGTTCTGAAAACTTAAGTGACAGGAAAAATGTGTCTGCCGATTCATGTACAGTAAGCTGCCTATGGTGTTATCTCCATACTGTTCCTCTGTGTGCGCTTGTGTTTATGCAAAAATGTGAACGACTGTGTGTGTCTAAGTAAGACATGGAGGTCTGGCAGAGAAATCCCTCTGTTTAAATACTATATCCCTGTCTAAACAACTACTCCATTTCAGCCTGCAGAGTAATCCCTGCACTCACTCAGCTAAAGCTAATTCATGATGCTCAGGGGAGGTTTCTCTCACCCAACACCATAGGCAGAAATCCCGCGGGGGGATAGGGGCGTCCGGACCCCCCCTTCTTTGAAAAAACAGGGAATTTTAGTGAAGTGTGAATTGTTAAAATTTACAGACGTGTGTTTACGGAAGAGAATACTTCACTCTCATACCATTTTTTTTTATCTTATGTAAATGGTAACTGTACTAGTTCTATATTTAAAATCAACTTACCTTAAACAATTTAATTCCAAGTATATTTTTCCTGCATTTAAAGTCCTTGCCATGGTGTGATTTTGTTTATAATCATTTAAATAAATGAAGACTTGATTAAAAAAAGACATAATTACAGCAACCACTCTGGCAGCCTTCATAGTGATGTGACCTTTTTTTAACTCTGACAGCAAAATAAATAAATCTGCTTCTTTGGGAAAATTAAATCCAATTAGGTGTTTATATTACCTTTAATTCATGTGGGGCCCATGTGGGTCGTAAATGGACGTGAAAATGGGTCCTATGTGGGATTGTCCACAGGTTCCACATTGGCCCCATGCCAGTTGCACACTTGAGTGGGTTTACCCAATAAGGGCCCAGATAAGATGCCAATTTTGGGCCCATACCCACTTGGTACCCAGGTAGCCCAAGCATAACCTGTGTGGGACCCACTTGACTAAACCCAACTATGTGGGCAACTGGAATGGGGCCATTATGGAACCCATGGACAATCCCATATAGGGCCCATTTTGTTAGCCCATTTACTACCTACGTGGGCCCCACTCACAAATGTTGGCTACAGGTGTTGCCTCTTTCCTGCTACTGTAAATAACCAGCATGGCAGACATCTAGACATTGTGCTTTAGTTTAGGTGGAGTACACAGCTATAATAAAAGTTATATTGCACAATACAGTATAGTTTCTGTACAGGTAACTTTATATTTATTTAATCTTATGCATACACTTACAACTGATAATTTCAATGTACATAGTATTGTGCATATTTAAGTTGTCCTACATTCAGAGGCATAATTACTCAACTTGTTTTGAGAGAAGCCACAATAAACACGTCTTGTGTAAAATATTTTTGTATGATTTAGTGGGGTTGTCCATTGAAGGATTTATTTTGCATATAAACTTTATAAACATTTATTTTGAGATTTATATTCTTAAAAATATCTACAAAATGAGTGACACTTCTGGAATGACTACATAAATATATGATGACAAGATGAATTCAAACTGAAACTATCTTCATCGTGATTGTTTCAGTCCTTGTAAGAAGAAAAACTAGTCCATACCCATTGGCAGCTTTGTCACCTTCTACCTAGGCCAATCCTCAATGCCTATGTGCAGTTTCACATAGATTGACCACGTCAGTGAGTAGAAAAACGTGGGACAGACAGAATGACTGACTGACAGAATGACACACTGACACTTTCCGTGATTATGTACAGCATACCATACCATGACTTAGTCATACCAAAAATCAGAAAAAAGAAAAAAAAAAACAAAAACATTGGGCCACAGGGGGAGCCACAGCGATCGGTCGCATTTTAGCCATTTTTAAGCATTTTTCTGTTGTTATAGCGCCACCCAGTTGCCAGTTAGAGTTAAATTTCTCCAGTCACCTTGAGGCGTCCTGTTCTACATATCTACCAAGTTCAGTAAAAATCGATATGGTGGTTAGGCCTAGATAAGAAATTAGCTCTCTAGTGCCCCCATTTTGTTTGATGGGGTCAATAATGGAGGGGTCCCCTCAGATTATGTGTGGTCATATGCCTACAAAGTTGCATGGTGATCGGTGAAACCCTTGAGATGTTATACACCTTTATGTGATGAGCTACGCCCTCCACAATATTCATTGCCTTATAGAAACTCAGTTTTAGTAAGTTTTCCAACTTTTGCCAAGAGGGAACTTTAGATATTGGTCCTGAGATTATGTTCACCGAGTTTCATGCAGATTGGTCAAACTTCCTAGGAAGAGATTGATTTTAAGTGGTTTTCAAAAAATTCAAAATGGCAGAAATGTCATGATCCTCATCATGGCAGCCCCTCCCTCTCCCTCATGTGTATGTGTGTCATTCCCCGTTTGTATTACTCCTCCCGTGTTTCTCCCCCTGTCTGTTCTGTGTGTGTGTGCATGTGGGCGTGGCTTCCCTCCACAGGCAGTGCCAGGTGAATCCACTCCAGTAATCAACCTCTCCATAAAGCCTCTGGATTCCTCCCTACTCGTCGCCAGATCGTTTCATCAGTCTGCGCAGTAGTTTGTGTCCTGGCTCCTCTGTGTTTTTGCCCTCGTGCTTTGTTAGCTTGTGTAGCTAATGCCTCTGTGTTTTCTCCGCCTCAACTCAGATTGCTGTGCTTGCCTCGTGATCTCGTGTGTGCTACTTCACTGCCTGCCTGTGGACCTTCCTGCCGCCGTCAGCTCTCCTGTGTTTCCCCTCGGAGTGAATACGCTCGAGAAGACGGAACCTACTGCGCTGTGCCGCAGCACTGCCACCATTACCACGTGGCGGATGGACACTCTCACTCTCCTCCTCACTGGTGCCTTCACGGAACACGTCGGGACCCTGGGACCACACTCCACCCCTCCCCCCTTGCACTATTCTGCACATTCGAACATTAAAGACTTGCTATTCACTGTGTACCTGTTTCCTGAGTCGTGCTTTTGGGTCCAGGCTTTAAACCAAATCATAACAAGAAAATCTATATAACCGGAAGTTATGGGTTCTTGATGCAAATTTCTTCCTCATGAGGAGAGGCATCTCTGTGCAAAGGTTCATGTCTCTACAACATACGGGGCACGAGATATGCCCATTCAAAGTTTGCAATTTCAATCGGTTGCTATAGCGCCCCCCATTGGCCAATTGATGTAATATTGCTTCATTCGCATCCTCCCATGACCCTCTACCACTGTGCCAAATTTCACATGGATTGACCAAGTCAGTCAGGAGAAAAACGTGGAACAGAGACACAGACACACACACAGACGACACCCTTATTTGATGTACATTGCCACTTACTAGTCATTCTTGGTGCAGGTTGAACATATCAAAAACCTTTATATAGGGGAGACTGTATTGATAAGGGATGCTTCGTAAACACTTTATTTTTACCGTTATTTAGTTAGGTTCAGGCAACAAAAGCACGTATTTCTCCATTTACTTTTGTTTTCACATAGGAAACAAAATGTGGGCTACCGGGTGGAAATCTGGAGTTAGTCTGACCCATTCAACACCTCTCCCTCCCACCCAACAGGGACTTTCTTACTGTTTACACTACATAGTTGCCAGCGATGTTACAAACCGAAAACCAACCAGTGTGCATCATACTGCTGGGTAAGGTACCTCTGTGTGTTGGTATTTTAATCCAAAATCACCGACAAAACTGCAGTATTTGACGAGTTGGGAATGAAAATGGGAATGGGAATATGGCTGTTGAGGGCTTTGTGACAGTATACATGTATTTGTGGGGCCTTGGAGCTTTTCTTGGAAAGACAATTTCCTTTTCTATTTACAATAGTCCATATGTTGAATTGAGAGAGAATGAGTCCCATTGTCTCAGAACAATATGAAGAAAAAACATTTCACATGTACCTTGAAAACTGGCAATTACAATCAAGGGACTCCTGAGACATGTTTTACACTGAAAAGAAATATGATTACCTCACTCTTTGCGAAATTCCTGTTGTATCTATCTGAAAACAAAACAAAAACAAAAAAATATAGCAAGGTTGTGTTGCATGCGGTTTGTGGCCCACCACCACACCCCACCCTTCCCCTTGGGTTTGATGGAGCACACATCGTGGTTAAACTACAGGGCTGAAAGTGACTCTCACTGCGCCCCTCTAGAGGACTGAATGAAGACACATTTGCACCCTCTGCCACAGTGCAGCGTGTCTTTATCTGCCTTTGAAAAAAAAAAAAATACACAAAATTTCAAAAAATGTGGACAATTCTATGTCGGTTGGAAACTTTGGCTTTATTGTTTAATCTTTCTTTTCCCTCGAAACGTTCATGATTCGTCCTATTTTCCTCATCTCGATCTGGAACTCTTTTCTCTCCCTGGCACCCTCTTTCCCTCTGTGCCACCCCAGTTCTTGGCGGTAGCCCTGCTTGCTGTCTCACCCATCTGTTTCCATTCATTAGGACAGGATTCGCTTCTCTGCTCTTCTGACACCTTTTCACATCGGGCTGCACAATGTAATTAAACAGGGTTGGGAGGAATGATTTCTGAGCTGCAGCTAGCTCTTTCCTCTTCCATCTACTTTAACTCTGCCTCGTTTGTTCTCATAGGGTGGAGACAGAACTGTGCTACTTTGTTGAGGTGAACTGTCTTCATATAATGTCCCCAACTCTTACATGGTCCTGTTCTCCGGGCACTGCACTTTTTAAGTTTATAAATAAAAGAAAACTCTCGAAGTGTAAAGTGTAGCAGCTCTCCATCAGTACATCATACTGATACAGTATAACCAGTGAGATTCAAACAGAAGGAAGGAGAGGGATATGGGCTGATTCCTTTTTGGCTCAGTAACGGAGTTGTCACACTGTATAGTTTGCCTCACATCTACTGTTGTTGTAGATTAAATTGTTAGTTATTGCGTGTTGAGGGTAATTGGGGCAGCTATCAACTGCTTTGGCAATATGGAAACAACAGCTCAGTCAAACAGCTACAAATCAACAGTCCACCCACACAGGTGTTTCCAGTTATTTTTCCCGATTAGAGCTCTTCTCATGACTGTGTGGGCACGCCCATACGGTGATGACTGTAATTGACATCTCCCTCATTGTTTCGTTTTGATGCAGCTGTTACTGTAATGTTGCCTCCATTAGGGCGGGACAACTTACAGCTTATTCATTAGTATTTGTACAGAAAGTTTGACAACCATGGATAAGTTCCTAGTGAAGTTTCACACAGCTTTGGCCTGAGCAGAGGTCTCATTTATAAAACAATCCATATGATCCATACTAAAAATGTATGCATGGACAAAAGCCAAAAATGGTGTGCACCAAAAAATATTCAACAGTTTCTACAATCAGGCTTCCACCTCACCATCTGCTTTGCCGATTTTCCTGTCTCCAGAATGTTCATAGGCATGCGTCAGAGTTTCTCCCATAAATGCTGTTTTTTATAGACAACAACTTTTGCCGTTTTGTGTGTAGGCAATAATTATAAATGAGACCCCAGATGTCTAATACCTAGTAAGTGGAAATGTGTCAGTGTGCAGGGTCTTTATTTTCCCGTTGTCTTTTTTTTTAAAAAAAAAACAAAAACAAAAACATATTATATGTACATATCAGTCTCTGTTTTGCAAATTGGTGTTTCCATGGCTGAAATACCAACTGAGCCAAATGGGTGAATGCTCCACTGCTTTTTCTATATGAATGTGTTTAAGGGGAAACTTGGTCCCAGGTATTCAAGCATAGAATACGCTAAACAAAAAGAGAAGGAAGAACAGGCGGTTAGTAATAGGCGCCCAGCTCGTTGTTGCTCAGGGGCCCCTTGTAAATGAATCCTGGCATAGATGCAACTCTACACATATGCTAAGACAGTAGCCACATTTCACTAAATCTTACACTTGACAAATGCACTATTGATGCCACTGTGTAAATAGACTGATCTGGCCAAGACAGCAGCATACAAAAAAGTTACAGCCAAACAACACAATAAAAAACTAAAAGATATACAGGGACATGCAGAAATATTAGAACACCTACACACAATGACAAGAACCAACTGATTCATTCATCCTTATATTTATGAATCAGTATGAGAGAGGTATGACACAGAATAGGTTTTGGCGTTTGCAGTAGTCCAATCTTTGATTCAGTCTTATTTTGCAAATGACGTGGGAAACCTTTATAGAAATTATCCATCTTTTCAACAAATCAAAATTATATTACCAGTGTTGGGTTAGGGTAAGGGGTACTTTAAAAGCAATCAAAGTACATTACTGCGTTACTTTTTAAAAAAGTAACCAGTTACTTTACTGCATTACTCCCTGAGTAAAGTAACTCAATTACTTTAAAAGTACTTCCAACGTCCTGAGAAAAGCAACTCCAGCACTTTTACAGTACTTTTAAGTATTCTACATTTCCTATTGGGCAATGGACCACAGGGCGCTAAGCCTACTTTTTTTTTTTTTTGTCTCCAAAATGAAAGTTATGGACCACTTACCCTTCACTGAGATCCAATTCTCCCATCACAGCCGACACTTTGACCAGTAGAAACACACAACGATCTGCTGCCGTAGACAACTGTATGACAACAACACCCCAGTGTTTTTAATATTTCCTCTAGGGATGTTACCACACAGAGTAAAAGGGGGAAATGATGGTGTGAAACAGGAGAGGCACTTTGTCAACCCGCTGAGTTAACGTTACTGTCATTAGCATCAAGCTAGCAAACAATGGTACATCCTCACGGTCGGACATAAAGTAATAACTGTCACAATCCCTGTCTCTCAGTCCTCTCCTGCCACTCTGCTGCAGTGTTTTTCCACTCCCCCTCCCTCTGCTTCACTCTACCTGCCAGCCACGCCCACCTCATCAGCCCAACTCTGCTCACCTGCCTACACAGCTGCAGCAGCTCATCTACCAGCCCTGCATATAAGCCTCTCCAGCACCTTCACTCACTGCCAGATTGTTCTTTAGCATTATGCGAGACTCTCCAGCGTTCTTCTCCTGCCTGATCTCCCGGTGCCAACTCTGCCTGTCCCCGACCTGCTCTCCTCGTCTGCCTCCCGGTAAACTCACCTGCCTTCTGTTCCCGACCTCGTGCTTTGCTTCAGCGTCTCTGGTTTCTGCCTGCTCGTCTGGTCTCGACTCCTCCGCCCGGCCTCGTCTACGCTCCTGCCTGCTCCTCAACGGTGCTTCTGCCTTCGCTGACGGCTCTTCTGGCTACGACCCCCCCACCGGCTCCCGACCTCGCCTCAGCTCACTCCTCGTCAGCTTCTCAGCACGATCAGCCGGCGCTTCAGCCTACAGAGCGTCTGCCTCGCCACCTTTGGCTGCCGTAAGCTTCATCTCTTCCCCTCTCTCCAAAAGAGTTTTGAACTGTGTGGAACCGGGGGCTCTGGAGCTTCCTCTCGGTTCTGTGGCTGATCACGGCCACTTCTCTTTCCCTCATCTGAGCCTCAGAGACTGTGTGAGGGCAACTTGCCCGAAGAACGAACTTTATTCTGTGTTCATTCTGCCTGCTGCATTCCCTGTTTGCTGTGGTGCTAATAAAAGTCATTACCAACTGTTCCTGCGAGCCTGGTACTGCATTTGGGTCCACAAACACACTTGTTTCAGTACAATCTGGCCAGAAATGGACCCAGCAGACCCTGCTTCACCTCAGTCTCGCCTAGCCCGGGTGGAGGGCATGCTCCAGCAGCATGAGGCTCTGTTAGCCTCCAACGCGGCGGAGGTTCATCAGTCGGCGTCTGCTCTGGAACGAGCGCTAACCTCGCTAGCCGCCCAGGTGCAACAGATGGCGGCCGCCGTGACACAACACGCCGTTACTGCTGCGGCTCCAGCCCCTCCTGCTCCGACCCCGGGGCCGTCCTCTAGCACTGCACCCGAGCCCCGGGTGGGGGCGCCAGAACGCTACGCAGGGGACCCTGAGGGCTGCAACCCTTTCCTGACAAACTGTTCCATTCTGTTCGCCCTGCAACCTCATACCTTCGCCACAGAGGGGGCTAGAGTCGCCTTCACCATCAACCACCTCACTGGAAGGGCACGTCTGTGGGGAACGGCAGAGTGGGAGAGAGGCACACCAGCCTACGCCTCTTTCCAGGCCTTCTCAGAGGAGCTTCGTAAGGTTTTTGGTCCTGTTTCCCTGGGTCCTGATGCTACAGGGGGTCTCATGAGCCAGAGGCAGGGGGATCGGACAGTTGCTGACTACGCCATTGACTTCAGGACCCAGGCTCGTCTCAGTGATTGGAACGCTGCCACCCAATGTGACGCTTTCCGCAACGGGCTGGCTCCGTACGTGAAGGATGAGCTGGTTTCGTTCGACCTCCCCAGTTCCCTGGACGGACTCATCGAGTTGACCACGAGGCTGGACAGGCGGATTCAGACAAGGAGGAGGGAACAACGCCACGAGGGAGGATCACCGGCCATCTTTCCGTCAACGCCGACTCCCAGCCCCTCCTGTCCCACCTCCTGAACCCATACATGGAGGGGCGGAGCCCATGCAGGTGGGGCGGACCAGCCTAACGCCGGGAGCGAGAGCGGACGACACCGGGAAATCTCTGCCTCTGTGGCCAGGCCGGCCATTTTGTTTCCCGGTGTCCAGCAAAAGGGAGGGCTCAGCAGTAAAGAGGGGCATTCTGCTGAGCCGTTCCCAGAACTCTGCCCCCGACCCAAGACCTCTGTTCCACGTCCAGCTTTTGCTGCCAGGGGGGTCCCACACCCTCGCCACGTTCATCGACTCGGGGGCGGACGTCAGCCTGATCGACGAGGAGCTCGCCTGCCAGCTGGACCTCATTAGGGTCCCTCTCCCTCATCCCGTGCCAGCCAGCGCCCTGGACGGTCATCTCCTGGGAACTGTCACTCATCAAACCACTCCCATCTCGATGCTTCTGTCCGGCACACATCAAGAGACTATTCAGTTTCACATTCTGAGATCTCCCAACCTTCCCCTGATTCTTGGCTACCCCTGGCTTCACCGTCATAACCCCCACATAGACTGGTCCACGGGGTCCATCCTGGGATGGAGCCCCTCCTGTCAACAGATCTGCCTCAGACCAGCAGTGGCATCCACGCCACCGGCCAGCTCCCGTTCCACCTCAGACCTCTCCATGGTGCCCCCTGACTACCACGACTTCCGGGAGGTGTTTAGCAAGGCTAGAGCCACCTCTCTGCCCCCTCATCGGCCCTACGACTGTGCCATCGACCTCCTTCCCGGCTCCGTCCCTCCCAAGGGCCACCTCTACTCCCTGTCCGCACCTGAAAGGGAAGCCATGGAGACCTACATAAACGACGCCCTGGCCGCCGGGATCATCCGACCCTCCTCTTCACCTGCCGGAGCGGGTTCTTCTTCGACAAGAAGGACGGGACATTAAGGCCCTGCATCGACTACAGAGGGCTCAACGACATCACGGTGAAGAACCGCTACCCTCTCCCCCTCATCGCCTCAGCCTTCGAGCTGCTCCAAGGGGCCACCATCTTCACTAAGTTGGACCTCCGCAACGCATACCATCTGGTCCGGATCCGTGAGGAGACGAGTGGAAGACGGCCTTCAACACCCCTACTGGACATTACGAGTACCTGGTGATGCCTTTCGGCCTCACCAATGCCCCTGCTGTGTTCCAAGCCCTCATCAATGACGTGCTCAATAAGTTCGTGTTCGTCTACCTAGACGATATTCTCATCTTCTCCCGCTCCAAGCAAGAACACATTCATCACGTCCAGACAGTGTTGCAGCGACTGCTGGAGAACTCCCTGTTCGTCAAGGCGGAGAAGTGCGAGTTCCACGCCCCCTCTGTCTCCTTCCTGGGGTACATCATAGGCCGGGACCGCATGGAGATGGACCCCGTCAAGGTATCAGCTGTCACCTCCTGGCCCGTCCCTGATTCCCGCAAACAGCTGCAACGATTCCTGGGGTTCGCCAACTTCTATAGGAGGTTCATCCGGGGCTACAGCACGGTGGCAGCACCTCTCACCGCCCTCACCTCCTCCAAGGTCCCTTTCAGGTGGACCTCGGCCGCCGAGGAGGCGTTCCTGCACCTGAAGGGGCGGTTCACCTCAGCCCCCATTCTCCTGATCCCTGACCCCGGAGACAGTTCGTCGTAGAAGTCGACGCCTCGGATGTGGGGGTGGGGGCCGTCCTCTCCCAACGTGCTGCCAGTGACCAGAAGCTTCACCCCTGCGCCTTTTTCTCCCGGCGTCTGTCCCCAGCTGAAAGAAATTACGACATCGGGAATCGAGAACTGTTGGCGGTGAAGCTGGCACTGGAGGAGTGGCGCCATTGGTTGGAGGGAACCAAGACCCCCTTTCTCGTCTGGACTGACCACAAGAATCTGGAGTACATCCGCTCGGCCAAGAGGCTGAACTCTCGTCAAGCCCGGTGGGCCCTCTTCTTCGCCAGATTCAACTTCACTCTCTCTTACCGTCCAGGCTCCCGCAACGTCAAACCTGACGCTCTGTCCCGTCAGTTCATGGTCGGGGAAGAGGACTCCCCCAGCCCTGACAACATCCTCCCCACTTCTCGTCTGATGGCCGCTCTCACCTGGGGGGTGGAGGAGCGAGTTAGAGCTGCTTTGGAGGACCAGCCCGGGCCCAGCTCCTGCCCCCAAGACCGCCTATTTGTCCCGCAGGAGTTTAGGACGGAGGTTCTGCAGTGGGCCCACGACTCCCGACTCACCTGCCATCCGGGGATCCTCCGTACCAAGGAGGTCCTACAACAGCGGTTCTGGTGGGCTACTTTGGATGAGGACACCAGAGACTTTGTTAACGCTTGCCCAATCTGCAACCAGAACAAGGCCCCTTGGCAGGCCCCTGCCGGCCACCTGCAACCCCTGCCTGTGCCTCACCGCCCCTGGTCCCACATCTCTTTGGACTTTGTCACTGGACTGCCGCTGTCAGGGGCCACACCGCCATTTTGACTATTGTGGACCGCTTCAGTAAAATGGCTCATTTCGCCCCTGCCCAAGCTTCCATCGCCAAAGAGACTGCTGAACTGATTCTGCAACACGTGTTCCGGATTCACGGCCTCCCGTCTGATGTGGTCTCCGATCGAGGCCCCAGTTCACCTCTACCTTCTGGAGGGAATTCTGCCGTCTCCTGGGGCCTCCACCAGCCTGACGTCTGGATTTCATCCCCAGTCTAATGGTCAGTCAGAAAGGATGAATCAAGAAATGGAAACGGCGCTCCGCTGCATGGTCTCCAGGCACCCTGCCTCCTGGTCCTCGCAACTGCTGTGGGTGGAGTACGCCCACAACACCCTCATCAGCTCCGCTACTGGACTCTCCCCTTTCCAGTGCGCTTACGGCTTTCAGCCTCCCCTGTTTTCTGCTCAAGAGAAAGAGTCCTTCTGTCCCTCAGTGGAGGCCTTCATCCGCCGCTGCTGGAGGAGCTGGACTCAGTCCAGGGCTTCACTTCTACGGGCCGCCGACAGTTACTCGACAGCCGCCAACCGTGTGAGCTCCCAGGCCCTCCCTTATCAGGTGGGACAGAAGGTGTGGCTTTCTACCCGGGACCTGCCTCTGAGGGTGGAGTCGAGGAAGTTGGGCCCCAAATTCATCGGTCCATTCCCCATCGAGAGGGTGATAAACCCAGTGGCTGTTCGACTCAAGTTGCCCCGTTCCATGCGGATTCATCCCACCTTCCATGTCTCCAAGCTAAAGCCGTGTCGGGAGAGCCACCTGCAGCCCGCCTCCCGGCCACCCCCACCGCCTCGCATCATCGATGGGGACCCTGCTTACACGGTGCACCGCTTGCTCCGCTCTCGTCGCCGGGGAAGGGGCCTGCAGTACCTCGTCGACTGGGAGGGGTACGGTCCGGAGGAGCGGTCATGGGTTCCGGCCCGTCAGATCCTGGACGCACGGCTCATCAGGGAGTTCCATCGCCAACACCCTGACCAGCCCTCCAACATCACCTCGGCACAAGGGGGCCCCAACACTGATCTTCGGTCTCCTCCTGCATCTGAGGCATCTGGGTCTGAGGAGGAGGATGCGGGACCGGCCTCGGAGCATGAAGAGACTGGGACAGAGGCCTCTGCTCTCCTCGTCTGCCTCCCGGTAAACTCACCTGCCTTCTGTTCCCGACCTCGTGCTTTGCTTCAGCGTCTCTGGTTTCTGCCTGCTCGTCTGGTCTCGACTCCTCCGCCCGGCCTCGTCTACGCTCCTGCCTGCTCCTCAACGGTGCTTCTGCCTTCGCTGACGGCTCTTCTGGCTACGACCCCCCCACCGGCTCCCGACCTCGCCTCAGCTCACTCCTCGTCGGCTTCTCAGCACGATCAGCCGGCGCTTCAGCCTACAGAGCGTCTGCCTCGCCACCTTTGGCTGCCATAAGCTTCATCTCTTCCCCTCTCTCCAAAAGAGTTTTGAACTGTGTGGAACCAGGGGCTCTGGAGCTTCCTCTCGGCTCCGTGGCTGATCACGGCCGCTTCTCTTTCCCTCATCTGAGCCTCAGAGACTGTGTGAGGGCAACTTGCCCGAAGAACGAACTTTATTCTGTGTTTATTCTGCCTGCTGCATTCCCTGTTTGCTGTGGTGCTAATAAAAGTCATTACCAACTGTTCCTGCGAGCCTGGTACTGCATTTGGGTCCACAAACACACTTGTTTCAAATAACATTAACAAATAGCGGCGGGGCTTTTACTCACCACAACTGCAGAGGCTCCCAGCTTCATTTGAAACAGACTACATTATAGACGGTCCATTATTTATTAATCCCTCTGTGTGTTTATATATTTACTTTTTATCCGCTCCGTTGTCTTTGTAAAGTTAACATATCGCACCGTCATTTCAAACTCAACACTTGTTTCAAATTAAAAGCCCCTTATAACCTCGGCTAGAGAATCCCTCCATTTTCTAAATAGGCTTTTATTCTGAAACATTTGTCAGAACTTCCTGTGGAAGAAACAGTAGCTTGATAGTTTACGTATGGCGCTTCAAATGTAGCTCCTGCCATCTGCTGACGCTTTTAGGTGACTACACCAACATGTCGGCTGGCACATGAACAGACACAGTGACTCAAATAATAGTGACAGTAATAAAAATAGGACAAGAATAACCCGATGACATCACACACGTAATGCAAGTCCTGAGTCTGAAATATGTCTGTCAGTGAGTCCTACTCCACCTATTTAGACTCCACCGTAGACAACGGCAGCATTTCTCCAACCACGTAGCGAGCCACAAGCTCCGTAGCTTCTTTCAGACTGATAGGCTTAACGTTATCTCCGTTATTAGAACCAAACGACAGCCGTTGCTGTTTCAGAGCTGAAGGACCAGCGTTCTAAAAGTAACGGAAGTAACTGATGTCTTGTTTGAAAATGTACTTAAGTATTTGATTACTCAAACAGCAAACTAACGCGTTAGGTTACTCGTTACTGCAAAAAGTAATCAAAGTACTGACTGGCTGATTACTTTTTGCAGTAACGAGTAACCTAACGCGTACTCTAACTCTAACTAGTACTCTAACGCTAGAGTACTTTGATTACTTTGATTACTTTGTAACACGTTCTGTATCTTTGACAGGAGGAGCACAAATTATAAAACAAATGATTCCATTTAGCTGCCTGCTTTTCAGGTATTCTTGGTACTGTGTATGCTGGCTCACTGTCACAGTCATGCCTTACTGGGACACTTGAACAGAACAGAGCCATCTGTTCTTAGTATCACCTGCACTTTACTTACTACAACAAGTCAAAATGTCTGCTGTTAAAAAGATGATACTGGGCTCATGAACTCGTTTTTTTTTTGTGTTGATGGCTATGTTTGATTTTGACATTATAATAAAGCTGAGAAAAAGGTTTTCCAAATGTCATGAATCTGTATACTAACAACAGACGACATGGTTTTAATAACAATTTTCAATTGAAATGTAGTTTGTGAAATTTGATTTTGTATAGGATGCACTGTTGGGAGAAACAAAAAAATGTACAGAACACTGTGAGATTTGGAGGGCAATAAATACAATTTTTGTCTGACACATTGAGACACCGTCCACTTTAACTTCACCCCAGCACCCTCACACCATGGGGGGAAAGAGAAAAGTATACAGTGAACAGCAAAGAAAAAGAAACAGACAGAAACTCCTGGAACTGAGTAACTGTGAGCGACCTCGCCAGGGACGCACAGACAGACAAACACAGAGAGAAGCATATTTCTAATCAGACTCTGGGCATTGAGTGGTGACCACCAGCCAATATGACAGACTGGTGAGAAAGACTCCTGGGGTAGAAGGGCAGCTTGTGACCGCGGGAGGACTCTCTGACTTGATTTCTTCATCAGCAGGTGCCATGGTCCCCTGACACATGGACACATGCAGCCAGCATGCGCAGATAATGACACAAGTGCATGCATAGACACACGCACACACACACACACACACACACACACACACACACACACACACACACACATTTAATCCCATCCAAGTGAGGGTCTGGGACCTCGTGTCTAGGTTACACGCTGAGGCAACCCCTGAACTGTCCATATGATCACTTGGATAGATACACCTGACCTCTTTAGCATTCTCTGCCCTCCTGTTATATTGCAATTAAACACTGTATCTAATGATAACACATTTGAATGCTGATCCTGTGTTGGTTACTGTGTACACTTTACATTTTAATTTGCTTCATAGATAATAAAAATGAGACCATTTGACTGTCTAATTAATAATTAAGTAGCTCATGAAGGAGGCTATTCATCCACTAATATTCTACATATTAGGTCAAAGTTCATCCTCACGAGGGAACTAGTTTGCTCTCAGAGCATGAAACAAAACACGAGGGAGATTCTTACATCTACCCCTGAAGTGTCTCTTTCTCTCCTCCTGTGGGCTCAGGGAGAGTGTGTGTGTGTGTGTATGTGTGTGTGTGTGTGTGTGTGTGTGTGTGTGTGTGTGTACGTGCACTTATATGTATGCATATGGTTATCCCAAGGACTGACCTGACACTTGGTTATCTCCTCTCCTTTGGCCTCCCTGTCACATACAGAGTAGGGAGTGATGAGTGGCACAGGGAGTCCCTCAAGTAAACGATACAAACCATGCATTATGGATCCTCACGTAAGTAAACAGGACCCGATGACCTTTTGGACCCATGGAGAGGGCAGCGGAGAAAAACTCCCACAGCAAAAAAGGAAGCCAGCTTTAATTCTTTTTTTTTTTCTCCCAGCAGGATGTGATAGGTGCACCAGGAGGAGAAAGGGAGAATACCAATCTGTATCTGAAACTCTTCCCACTATTGCAGTATTTTTTTCCACATTCTCTCCCATATTGAGTCAGTGTATGTATAGTAAAAAGATAAAGGTGGGGGGGTTGCAGAAGATTATACTGTACATACTCATATTTGTTAATATGTTGAGTCAACAAAACTTGAAGCTCTCAAGGGCAAGTTAGGATGTACAATATGGCCATATAATGGGATCCAACAACACACAAAATTATTCTGGTTTTATACACAAGGATTTCAACTTTAGTATTATAACCCTCTTTTCTTGATTGTTGGTGTTCCCCAGTTCTTCCAGGCTGTGGGTAATAAGCGGGCTACATTTGTTTGTTCCTCTTCATTTAATTTTTACCAACAAGGCAAGACAGAACCAACACATTCAGCAACTTCTCTTCACTGTTAAGCACGAGGCACTCAGTCTCTCTTGGGTATCACTCATACCTGTCCCCACAAAACAAGGGCAGGTAGGTGTAACTAGTGATGTCATGAGAACCGATAATCACGATACCTTTCGATTCCATGATGAAGTAAACCCGACGATACTCATTTTTTGAAAAACCAGAAGAACCGATACCAGTGTAAGAATTGGTGCTATGACTCTTCTGGAACTGATGGGGGCAGTATACACCATTGAGCATTACAGTCCATGCCTACATTCAGAGCAAGGGGGTGACCAAGGCTACTTAAGAGAAGGCTGAGACATGGGGTCAAACATGGGGGGATTGCACATGCGCAGTGTAACTTGAGCTGCGATGCTGGAGGGTGACAGCAGGGGCGCTAGATAAAAAGCGCAGGATCCGCTCAGGTGATCAAGGAGTGCGCTTGGTGCAGTCTGCTTGGACTTTTGGACGGCGGCTGCCTTAAGTTGTCTGAATTGCATCTCTGTCATTCTCACCCACAACGCAGGCCACCAGTGACAGTCCAGTAGTAAGCTGTGAAAATTACATGCATGCACATCCCCCTTATTCCGCGGTCGCACGCCATCTACTGAGCCTTTGAGGAAGTGCAGACCAGATTTTACTGCGCATGTGCAATCCCCCCATGTTTGACCCCGTGTCTCAGCCTTCTCTTGAATAGCCTTGGGGGTGACGAGGAAGAAGAGAGAGTGGCAGCCTGCTAAAGCCCACATTCAGAACCAGTCACACACATGCAGTTTTAAACACCACTTTGTCTGTTTATTAATTGCTTTTAACTCGTTCCGAATTGCTTCTGAACTGTCCGTGCTCCATGCGGAGCTTTGTCTGGACTCCGGACATCTCCCTCTCTCCCCCAGCCCCTCCCCTGGGAGTCCGGTGGTCTCCTGTGAGCCCAGCCTTTGAGACTTGCAACACTCCGTTAAATGTGATTCGGTTCATCAAAAAATATCCCACTTAAAATCAGTAGCATAATAAGCAGATATGTTCCATGTTATTTTGTTTAATTTCAACAACACAGAGAACAGCTTGAACAAGCTGTGTGAGCTAACGATCAGGAATTTCACTCTCAGCAGTACGTGACTGGGCATTCGCGTCTACTTCCGAAACACAGCAGTTGGGGTGCGTTTGATTTATTGTACTGGGACGTTTGATTTTTCCACAACTGGACCACGGACGTCAAAAAAACGCCCTTTGCACCGGGACAGGACAAACAATAAATGAAACCAACGAAATTCCACACATTCTTGTGGTTGGCTCAAAAGCTGTCAGTGTGATTTAAATAGTAAATATTTAAATAGTTTATTGAGTTTATTGCGGTTGTTGATCAATATTTTTTACAACAAAAAATAGGTAAAGAAGAAAAGATACCGTGGTATCGACTTTGGTATCAAGAACAGGGGCGGACTTACCATTAGGCAAAACTAGGCGGTTGCCTAGGGCCCCAAGTTCCTGAGGGCCCCATAAAAATCCTCATACACTTATGGTTAATATAGTTATTACTTATTTGCGCACATTAATTATGTTTTTGAATAAAATCCTCTCGCTAAAATGCCAGCAGAATGCTTATCGTATTATGTGTGTGTCGGGGCCCCCCCCCTTCAGTCTCCACTACAATGGATCAGTCCATCTTACTGCGCATGTGCAGAACGGATCCAGGAAGACAGCAGAAAAACGAAAACAAACGGCGCGAGAAGTGGCGAGAGAGGAAGAGTGGAGTACTGGAGAAGAGAAAAGAAAACACAAAATGAAAAGAAGCTACCCCAGCGGTGCTGAAAAAAGGAGGAAGAAGGAGGAAACCCGAAAGTTGATGTCTAAGTTACCGAAAGTGACAAATTTCTTCACTGCGCCTGCGGCAGCGGCCAGCAGCAGCAGCAGCAACCCACAACCAGTAAGTACAACAACGACGTCGACACCTGTTGGGGAGGGTCCGTCATGTAGAAATGAACTAGTGAATATCAAAACTGTCCAAGGGTGATTTTTTTCCCCCTATATTGATAAATATTCCTTGAAGACAGAAGCGTATGGGTCATTTTGAAGTAAGCTTTGAATTTCGTTTCTATTTGCTACAGAGGCTGAGAAATCAATTATTTAGTAGGCGTTTTATTGCTTTAATGTGTGTTATCATTTACTGTTGTAGATGTTTATGGTTGAGCTAATTTTGAATGAATTCGTGTACTGTTGGGCAGTTTAAGCAATTGTCATAATATTTGTAGCATCACTAGTCTCTCCTGTGAGATGCAGCCTGTTTTCAGCCTTGTCATGATGCATTTTCCAGCTGGCCCAAGAGGATTTTTTAAAGAATTTTGGCTTAAGAAGTCACCCCACAAAGGAAGACTCTTTCAGTTTATCACAAATATTAGCATTAAATCATCATTTTGAGGGTACATGGTTTTCACTGGGCAGGAAGGGTTTGAAATATGTAACCAGCAACGTACAGTAGTGGAGTAGAAAGTGTAGTATTTGCCTCTGAGATACAGCAGAGCAGACAAAATTGAAGTTGCATGAAATCCTCAAATGTCTACGTTAGCACTTGAGTAAATATACATTTCACCACTGGGTAAGAGCTTTATACTGTGTTTTGTGTGTGTTTGTTTTCAGAATGAGACAGAGATGGGCTGTGAGAGCTCTGAAATTATCCAGCCAGGTTTGGATGATGTTGTTCCACCAGATCACGAGACTCCAGCATCATCCACTCTTCAAGTAAGATGTCGGCACACAGTACTTATTGAAGATGACCCAGCACTCCCACCAAAACAGCTGTCCTCAAATGTCTACGTTAGCACTTGAGTAAATATACATTTCACCACTGGGTAAGAGCTTTATACTGTGTTTTGTGTGTGTTTGTTTTCAGAATGAGACAGGGATGGGCTGTGAGAGCTCTGAAATTATCCAGCCAGGTTTGGATGATGTTGTTCCACCAGATCACGAGACTCCAGCATCATCCACTCTTCCACAGAAGAAAACAATGGAGATGAAGACAACAAGAAAAAGGGACAGGAAGATGTGTAAAAGGGACAGGAAGAGAAAAAGAAAAAGAGAGGAATATGAGTAAAAGGGACAGAAGAAGAAAAAAGACAAGGACAAAAGGGAGAGAAATACAAAGACTACGAGAAAAAGACAGGAAGAGAAAAAGAAAAAAGAGAGATTAATATGAGTAAAAGGGACAGGAAGAGAGGGACAAAAGGTAAAACAAATAATACATGTGTATTCTGTTAAAATGTATGTATCTGTATAATTGACCTGTTGTTTTGTGTGTTGTCTTCTCATTTCAGCACCACAACATAGAGGACAGCAGCTGCTGCTGCCCAAATTTGAGCTGTGTAAAGGTAAATCATCTCTGTCACATATACAGTTATGAAATAACAACTTATATAGTGAAATCAATTCTATGTATGTGATCCATTCTAAGTATTCTATCAGAGAACCTGCTGGTAAAAAATAATACTGTTAAAATGTATGTATCTGTATAATTGACCTGTTGTTTTGTGTGTTGTCTTCTCATTTCAGAGTGCCCCATGCCTGCCTTTGCCTTGGGCCCCAAATTTCCTAAATCCGCCTAAATCCTCATTGATCCTAAATGATCAAGAATTGTGTAATTTTACTGGTATCGGCACCGACTACTGAATTTTTGATATTGTGACATCCCTCGGTGTAACATCTAGTCCCTGAGTTTATTTATGTTTTTCTGTCTTTGTGAATTTTCGGTTACTTCCTGTTTTATTTTGTATTTACCTCTGCCTCTCAGATATTCACTTCCCATCCTCCTGTGTTTCCCACCTTGTGTGATTACCTGCCCCGCCCTGATTAGTGTCACCTGTGTCCCATCATCCCATGTCTGTTTAGTCAGTGTGCTTCCCTTTGTTCTCTACCAGTTCGTCTCTTCAGTTGTCTGTAAGCATCCCAGCATTTTTCCTAGTGTCAGTTTATAGTGGTTTTTGATCTAGTTCTGTTTTTCTGCCTCAACAATTTGGATACCTCTGCCTTACCTGACTGCCTATTTCTGCATTAAAGGGATTATTGCTTGGAACTTCTGCTGTGTTGAGTCCCGCTTTTGAGTCCAAACTACTGTCCGTCTTAACCGTAGGAACCAATTAGCTCATAACCAAAGGAACACAATGACTCCACTTAAACACTGCACTAAATAATTTACTAGTAACTCAATAATGCTGAAGCTGTAACTACTTAAATATAAATAATGGTCCCAATAATAAATAATAAACAGTAACGTAAGTATTAAGAATAACCCAAAAATATAATATGCAAGTATGTACATCAGTAAGTTTACACATAATCATCCAAAGGCTATTTTGTATATGAAACAGTAATTTCACGCATCTGTGTGTGTGTAGTGATAATGTAGACATGATAGTTTAAAAGAATATATTTACAAATTAACTCTTGTCTTACAAAAAGTCTTATTTTAGGAGATAAATGTGTTAACACAAAGTAATATACTTTGGTGTCCTGAGGTACTCAGAAGAGAGGGGTGAGCTTTGGGCAAAAGATTGGTGTCAATATGTACTGGGACCATGAGCACAGGAAAGACATTTTGATTGGATTAGTGATGGAGTTCTTTTAATCAGATTTAAAGACTCAGATTCTCCGTGAATGATGTGAAATTACCGATCGTGTCAGGTGTGTCCAAGTCAGTTCTTTTTAGTTGTTTTTCAGATCTGAACTTTAATATATGCATCTATTTTCAGTATCTACAACAACAGCTGGATTTCAGTTGTCAACCTGCCGACTTCCCACCTATGAACACTTTTACTACTGACAGTGTTAACACAGGTCAATGTTTTACCTCGATCACAACAGTATGCTGAGCTACAGAAACTTAAAGCTGCATTTTATGTTAATACAAGGTTGTTTTATTCATTCATTTTTGTTTGTCCTTTTTTGTTTCATTTTTCTCTCTTGCACACACACACAGACTTTATTCTTTAATATACAATCAATTGCCAGTTTTGGTATCTAGGGATGTCCCCTCAGCTCTCATTCTCAGCTTATATTTTGCTGTCTTGTTCATGAGTTAGAAGCAGTTATTATTTCTGAAATGTGACTCTGGGAAAAAAAGTTTAATTTGAAGCAGTTAGTGTTATTAGAGCGTCCAGTGCTGCCGATTGATTCATGAACCCACGTTGAGCTAAACAATATGTCAGTTGTCAATACTCAAATTAAAGTCAGTAACAGTTTGAGGCACAAGAGGTGTGATGGTCACCCACAGAGCAATTAAATACATTTAGAGCTGTTGCACAATGACTGTATAAACTGCTGCATGACAACTTAATAGCATGTTAACACTTGATGGCTGCTTTTGGGAATACAGACGGGCTGTTGCTCCAACGAATAGCAAAGCCCCTGTTCAAGTTTTCTTCGGGTGCCGACAGATGCCATTCATAGACTCATGCTAAACAAAAGGGATCTTATTATTTCTTTTTTACTCAGTGTGCCCCTTATAATTGGCTGTACTGTGGATGACAATGCTCCAAACAATATAATTCACAAAACCTGTACATGTTCTAAAACTATAGACCCAACTTGTCTTTTTTTCCATATTGTCTAAAGAAGAAAGTAGAGAACTTTATAATTCCTTGAGGAGCCATGCAAATGCGACTAAATTGAGACTGCTATAAGTCACCGGTTAACTTTCATGTTGGTGAGAGACTCGTAGCCTTACCAGGAGATATTTGACCTTTTCTTTCCCAGTGTTGACTATATTTAAAATGTATTTTAAATGTAAGAAACTGTGATGTCGAACACAGGTGCAACTCATCCGAGGCGTTAAAGTGGACCTGGACAGAATCCACATGGACTACTAACCCAATTCTTAAATACACACTAGTTTCTGGGGTAAATTTGGAACAATGGGCCCCAGATTAGAATTATGGAGGGGGGAAAAGAGAACCTAGCTCCGGGTATTTGTCATTGTCATCTGTGAGGAAGCCCCAGATACTGGGGATTCATCATTGTTCGGACAGACTCCAGTGGATACATTTCCTAGAAGAAACAACCCATAACAGCCTGATTTCACAAGACCAGTTCTCTTCATATTAACTACCACTCAAGGGTGTAGTGGAGGGTAAACCTACCTCTCAAATTTAGATATAGCGTTTTTCAAAATCTCCAGGGTATTTTGCAGAGTTTACAATGGGTAGTGCTCTTAGTCTGGTAAATTCTGGAAATGTAGTCATCCACTTGATCATTGCATTCCCTGTGCGCATGAGGCAACTATCAGTGCACCACCCACTCATGCTAGGTGGGGATACAGCATATGAGGGTCAACCAATACGAAGTTGGTATATGAACTGGGTGAGCAAGTTAGATTCAGACGTTATACCACATTGACTGCTGAATACATGAGCTACACACAATACTTAATAGTGTTTTATAATTTGAATTGAACTGAACTGAACTGAACTGAACTGAACTGAAATTAGCCAACAGTTAGTTCCAACCAAGTAATTTGATTGCACAAGAGGGATTTCGTGAGTGCTCATACAACCACTGGGACTTTTAACCATGGAGTTAACCATGCGTGTGTCACCCCACCTTACAGGTATGCATACAACAGTTTGTACGATACCCACAAATTAGTGAATGACATTGTGTACCTAAGGTAAAGTTACATAAGTTAGGTTTAGTAAAAGAAATATGGCAACAAAGTGCCTTAAAATAATTTAAAGTTAACTTGGTTTCCAGCTTTCCAAACCCTGGCCTCCAGGAGGAAAGGTGCGGTGTTGTTTGACCCATCCACCACCCCAATCTGCATCCTCGACTTCTGGGGTCTCATTGTATGCACAAAACAAGGCCTGAAAGAAGTGTACACCGCTTCCCATGCAGGACAGAATGTTTGTGATGTATAAAAACAGACTTGATGGAAGAAACTTTTTGACCCATGATTACGAACATTTTGGAGATGAAAAATTGGCAGATGGTGAGGTGAAAGCCTGATTGTAGTAATTGTTGAATATTTTTTGTCATGTACCATTTCTGGCTTTTGTCCATATGTACATTTTTAGTATGGGTCATACACATTGTTTTTGAAATGAGACCCGTCTTTATACTTCTTCCCTCTTTACTCCCATCAGGCAATGGTTACATGATCACAGCTAACCCAATTATGTGAATTACACACAAATTACCAGTACATACTTATGTGGGTTATATAAACATTGTGGTGCATTATTTTTCATGAGAACAGGTAGAGCCAACCACCAGTGTGGTAGAATCTTGTTGTCCACTACTAGGGTGAAATACTAATCATTCAATCAATCAATCAATCAATCAATCAATCCTCACAAACTCTACTTTCTTTAATTGTGCAGTGTAACTCAGTCCTGTTTTCCGTTCTCTTACATTGTTGGCTGCTACTTTGTCCATTTTTCTTCATGATCCATGGTTTCTGGTTGTGGAATGATTTAACTGTCCTCGTATCTTGAACCCAATGAGACAGCCGCATGGTTACTCGTCCACTGGAGAGGACGGTTTACAGACTGGTGACTCGATTACCTCATTGTGATGAGTCACTCGAAGCCACATGCCACCACTGTCCAAAGCCAACCACAAAAAGCATTGCCAACATTTGCCAATTAGACAAAAGCGCATGCACTTACACAGTTTAGCAGAGCTGACAGAGAGGTGACTAGAAACGTCTGCGCCTACACCATGTGTATTATTTAAGCAAAACAGCCCATATACACAGTTCCTTCGGTCACCATGTTGGCAAAAATTTTTACATTTCCATCACACACAGTGCAGTGTTTCATTCCACTGCAGAAATGTGTCAGGGCACCTTACAATATATTCACTTAACTTCTGAGCTCTCATTTAGTTTGCGAAAATGTCTGAGACTTTCTTCACCAATGACTTAACATCAACTCTGCTGTTCCATGCTGGACAGGTAAAGGCTGCTTTACTTTCTTGTTAGGAGCTGCTGAAAGGTATGGAGGCGTGAAAAATATTGCTTATGCAGATTTCAGTGCAGATGCAATTCTACATTAGTCTTTTTCAGGTACAGTAGAAAACTAGAAAACTCTCTGTTAAGTAACACATAACAGAGACATAATATTTGTTGTGATAGATGAACTTTCAGTTTAGACATATGGGAATGGACAGGAAAGTTTTCTTCTGACTTTAATAGAGAAGATGTTGAAATCTGACAATTTAAACTCAACAAGCACTTTTGTCTTGCAAAGTATTCTGCCTGTTTCCTTCATCCCTCCTTTCTTCAGCTTCGCTCTTCATCCCAGAATGACCTTTATGAATAATGAGGTGCTCCAAAGGTAACCGTGACAACGGGTCTACCTTGGAGGCGGCAAATAGGCACTGAGATAAAGTAATTCAACACCTGACAAGGAAGTGCAATGCGTTCGCTTCATCCTCTGAACAGAGGGACGGAAGTCTGCTGATTAACGCTGACAGTCTGAAGAGCACATTGTGCCAGCGCATTAATAATAAACTCTTAAAATGCCTGTGTATGCTTTTAGAGAAGGTTATACAGCCATGAAAGGAAGGTAAGATGTAGGAATGAAGGATGAGCGAGGGATGACAGCAGGGTTAAAAGATAACTTGGCTTGGTTTCACACACTTTATTTGCTGTGCTTGTCCTATTTAAAGGTCTTAAGAAGAAAAATTACTAATTTTGGGGAGGTACTAATTAGCTCATTTTTTCAGCATAGGAGGATATTTTAGTATGTACAAAGTGCATAATTAATAAGCCAAGAAACTTAAATGGCTTCCGGGATGTTCAGCATTAATTGCCTCAGCAAATTAACATATCCGCCCCATCATTTTCTCCCACTGTGACTTTAACATTCCAGCATACTCAGTTTGAGGAAGAGGCTTCCTCACAGGGGTACAACAGAGGTCATGAACCTGAAGATTTTACAACACGTGGTTTATTTGTTTGGTACACTAAGTATATTGTTATGCTTCTCCATCAGGTTGTTATCTAAAAGCAGGGTTTCCTATTTCCTGTTATCCTTTAAAACATCGGAAAAAAAGTACTTTTAGGTGTGTTCAGATGTCTTTATGCATGTATGGACGACAGTCTGTGTGTGTGCATGACAGACGATACCTCCAGCACAAATCAGCGACGTGGTAAGTAAAGCTACTGTGGCCCTGACCTGCATTCAGTTTGCATATGAATAGCAATGAGAAAAAATGAATGGAAATTAATGGGCCTAATGCCTATGGCTGCTCACTGTATCTCAGATCATGTATGGATCAACCATTTAACCACCCACTGTACAGCACTCGCTGAAATGGCTTAATCCACCCCCACCTTTTCACTGCATTTGATATAGGTGTGATTAAGGTATTTTATAACCACTAAACTATTGCCAGGGCGGCACGGTGGTGTGGTGGTTAGCACTCTCGCCTCACAGCAAGAGGGTTGCCGGTTCGATCCCGAACTCTAAATTGTCCGTAGGTGTGAATGTGAGCGTGAATGGTTGTTTGTCTCTATGTGTCAGCCCTGCGATAGTCTGGCGACCTGTCCAGGGTGTACCCTGCCTCTCGCCCGATGTAGCTGGGATAGGCTCCAGCCCCCCGCGACCTTCAAGAGGATGAAGCGGTTAGAAGATGAATGAATGAATAAACTATTGCCTAATCAGTAACAGCTGAGAAACGAGACAGCACACTTGGAGTCATTTTCGGCATCTGTGTCACATAGAACTTGCCACTGTGCCTCCCTTTTAGGAGACTACTGTAGCAGCAGGTCCCGCAGGTTTTTGTGAACGTGAGCACAGATTATGACAGATTCTTTCGCACCATAGTCAGCAAAGTAAATATTGGGCCCATTTTTCACAAGCAACTTATCTCCCATTCTGACACTAAAAGGGTAGGTTTCAGACGGATAAATCACAAGTAAATTAAAGGTACACTAGGATGTAGGATTTATTGCATACTCTTCATAAACACAATATTCAAACCCGTAGACTGTAGACATATAATAATGGATGTAGTTACTGTGATGTTACCCATTGGTTTGTGATGTCAACTGTTGTTTTGAAGCCTCGAGTTTGGCATTTCGGCCATTCCAGTCTTGTTTTTTGGAGCAAGAAGTGACCACATTTGGATGAGAGCGTGGAACTGTTGAGGTGCGAGGGGGGGATCTGACTCGCAGAGTGCAGTGATGCCTTGCAGACAGCATGTCACTCAAGTGGCCCTGCCCTTAAATATGCATAATGCAGTATGCTTTTGGCCTAAATAAAATGCAATTGGGTGAGATATAAAAAAAAAAAAATTCACCCTCGGTACACCAAAGACCAAACCGCTTTTCGGACCAGGCTGTAAGCATGTTGGACATGTTTAACATGGGCGTCTACAGGGGTTTAGTGTGTTTTGGAGCTATAGTCTCAAGTGTTCATTCAATAAACTACATTTATTGGCACCTCTGCATTGGCTTCATTTTTCAGCGTCGGAGACTGCCACTTGATTCAAACTTGACTCCTGCTCCCTACACTGCACTGCAAACTACTTTTGTAGGAATGTTACAATTTTTGTGATTGAAAGGCCAATACTTAGCAGGCTAACTCAGCTAACTGCCGGCAGCTACCAGCAGAGATCAGACCAACTCTGCGTCACTTTTTATCGTTATCCTCTCCTTCAGTGCTCACCAGCGAAAGTACAAGTGAAAGCCAACTATACTTTCCACTATATTTCCACTTTCCACTATAGCCAGCGTTCCTCTTTGTTGCATGCTGCTACTACCTGATCACTACTTTTCTGTAAAGTCCTGCCACAATGCCACGCACTTCTAGTATGTCATAAGTGATGATTGAGGGGGATTATTTTTGTGTGAGCCTTTCTTTTCAGAAAAACCCTGACCTACCTTTAACTCTGTTCAAGACCTGTCTCTGTCTTAGCAACACACTACTGCAAGATCTGGCAACAACTAATATATCCTTGTACTGGGTTGATATCAGATATTAAGCTTGCAGATAAAACAAATAGTAATATAATAAGCAAACATTAAATATGTTCTGTAGTGTTGTATCGTTTTGAATCTATTTTATCCATCCCCACAATGTTCACAACACTTAGATAGGAGGTGGGGGATATTTTAAATCTTAATTTTCTGATTTGGGTTCATACAAGTGAGGTTGTATTTGTTGTTAATGTCTGCAGAGGATTTTTGCAAACCCCATAGACTGATTTAATCAAAGAAAGCATCATAACTGTGACATGAGGGCAATATAAAAGCTATTTCAATCCATTTGTCCAGGGCTTTAAACATATTTATGGATATGACAGCCTGGGTTAAAACTTAGTTGACTTGTACCCTGCGTAGACGCAGTGATGTGTGCCCAATGTGCCAAGCCGATGTGCCAGCTCAGTGGGTGCAACTCCCTCAATGTCAGATGACCAGGTTGTGAATCATTGATCTGAGCAAATCAATAGTCGGCACGTCCATCTCCCAGCCACTCTCAGTGGGTCGCCATCTGTGTGTGTCCATATCCTGTCCGGAGCCATCGCAGGAGCCCATCAGCACGCACCAGGTGGCTGCCATCTGGGTCCCGCCGCTTAACACGCAGCATGGTTCCCTGTGTAGGAGAGTGTTGTATGTATGCATGAGTTTGCAAGATAGAGAATGACCATCAAATGTCACATTTGTGGGTGTGTATCTTCAGTGACTGTGCTGTGTGTAAGTGTTGAATTTGAGTCAGTGTGTGCATGGAAGAATGTGAAGGTGCAGAAAGGTGAACGTCTTTGAAAGATTTCTGTAGATGGAGATTCAAAGTGAACGTGGAGGTGTTGGCCAGCAGTGAAAAAAGGTGGGGTGGTGACAAAGTGGTAACAAGGTGCTTGGCATGCCACTATCTTGATGGTTGGCTGTGAAATAGTTTTGAGGAAAGACTCCGCTTGTGTCAATGCTTTGCACTAAGTACAAACATGCAAGTGTTGGTGCGTTGGTGTGAGTTTCTGACACTTCCTGACTAGCTCATCTTCTCACTCTTCAGACTCACAGGGCAACTGTGTATGTGTGGGCTTGAGTCATGACACTTTTGACAATTATTGCACATGAACTCATATTTTGCGGTTGAAACAGGGACAAACTTGTCTCAAAGTTGGTCCTTGTTAATTCAATATTTCAATGCCGTGACTTCTTGAGTTTGAAAAGTTATGAGACTTTCAATTTACACATTGCAATTATAAACTCTTCAACCTGGGCCCTGTTTCCCTATGTGTATGTGTGCGTATGATTCATAGGTACAACTAGTTCTAAAATTGGTTCAGTATTGAGGGAGGCGGATGCAGCCGGGAGCCGCGAAACGAGCTAAAATGGTAATGGGGGCAAATGCGTCCCGTATAAATTTGCGCATTAAAAGTGCTTTATTCGCCACTGACCGGTTCAGATCGCCAGTGCTATCTCTGTAAATAGCATAACAAGTGTTTCCCTTACCCTTCACTTGCTCTGGGCTGTGACGTCATCTTGCGAGAGCTTTGCTTGTTGCCGGAAGAAAACAGAGGAGCCATGCTGAGCGCCGCGCTGGTTGTCCCAGAGTACAGTTGAGAGTTTTACTGCATCGACTGAAAACAATGGTTCGTGTTTGTGCTTATCCGAATTGCAAGAACAGGATGTCACACAACATCCCATACAGCTTTCATAGGCTGCCTTTGTCGGACGGCGAGATGCTGAAGTTGTGGCTAGTTGTGCTACAAATGGATGCTAACATGTCCAGACACTGCGCCTTGCAGACCATCAGGTCTGCAGTGGTCACTTCTCCCAAGAGGACTACTGCCAGCCGAAGAAGAGAAGACATCCAATCCCGAAACACCTCCTCCTCAAGAAAACGGCTGTCCCACGGGTAGAGAGAGCGACAGACACAGTGGAGCAAAGCTCTCGCGGGATGATGTCACACAGCCCAGAGGTAAGGGAAATGCTAAGTATGCTATTTACAGAGATAGCACTGGTGATCTGAACTGGTCAGTGGCGAAAAAAAGCACTTTTAACGTGCAAACTTATACGGGACGCATTTGCCCCTGTTACCGTTTTAGCTTGTTTCGTGGCTCCCGGCTGCATCCGCCTCCCTCAATACTGAACCAATTTTAGAACGAGTTGTACCTATGAATCATACGCACACATACACATGGGGAAATAGGGCCCAGGGTGAAAAATACCCAAGTTATCCTTTAAGTCTAGCCCCTTTTACACAGCCTGTTTAAGGTGGGGATGTTGCACTCTTTTTCTGCCTCGTCATTCTGTATGAAAGATACAAACACGGAATGGGGGAAAGAGTTGAGCAGGGGCGTTTCTTGGGACTGAGAACATTGGGGGCTGAGCCCAGAACCTTATAGGGAAGTCTAGGGGATCCTACCTGGGAAAAAAGCTCTATGCTTTCTTGAGCCTTATTGCGTCTTGTCTACAGCCAAATACTGCCAACATGTACTTCAAAATGTGTCAAAATAAAATTATATTATATTGATAGAAACAGGATGATGCACTTATAGATAACACAGGAATTAAAGCCAAAAAAATAAATATTTTGTAAATATTTTGACTGAAGCCAAGTCATATTCCCCCTCAATTTTTAAAAAATGTTAGAGGTTACATGATTTGCGATTTTTAGTTTGCTTTTTTTTTTTTTTTTTAACACCATACCATGTGAAAAAGTTGAGTGATGATGCCTACAGACTATATCAGGAGCCATATTTTCTCCAAAAAATGCACATTACATGAGTCAGTTTAAGGCAAAATGAGATAGAGGTGCTCGGCAGCGCTCGGCAGCCCTTTGGAAGTCCTCGGGAGTTTTATTGTGAAAGCTCAGCTTTCACAATAAAAAGAAAAAGGCATGGGTGCAGATCCCGGGGGGGGAAATTCTGAAAAACACAAATTGTCCCCCCCAATTCTAAATAGCTTAAATGATTGAAATTGAACAAATGCATACAGTATTCCTATATACTGGGAGAAAGGGAAGATGATGAGGAGAAATGGGAATCCGTGAGAGGCCATGAGAACGTGAGTGGACATAACATGCCTGAGACCCTGAAACTAGAAGTAGCATTAACTAACAGTGAAGCAGTGAAAAGGAGGGTGATGGCTGGTTCCATGTACTACTGGCTGTTTAAGAGAAATAAATAGTAAAGGTAAGCATATGATTCTCTTTGTAGTGCTTTTTGAATGACTTGGTGATGGTGATGAGTCTCTATGAAATCGTGAAATATGCTGGCAATCTCAAGCGCTCTGTGGGTATGATTTGCATGCATGCAATTAAAAAAAAAATCACAACTGATTGTGTCCCCCCCAAACTTGTCACCAGATCTGCACCCATGGAAAAAGGCCAACACTTCAACCCACACAGCAACGTTAGAAGGACATAACAACAGTTACGTAGTTGTGTGCGGTATCTTTGGTAACTTATGTGAGAAAAATATCACTGAATTTATGTGTGGGAAAAGTCGCCAGCCGTACCGAGCCTTCAGGGATTTTCAGCCTGCCTAAGAGCGTCTATCACTGGGGAGGACTGTCCCGCAGCTCCGCCGGCACGCCCCCTAACACTACATGTTTCACATAATTTTGAAGGAATAAACAGAATTTAAATTATTCATTTACCTGTTTCTGGTAACGGCTCCCCGGAGATGTGAGCCTCAGCCGAGTCAGCCTCCTTGTTTTTGAAAAAACGTCTTATATCCATGATCTTTCGTGTTGTTGCTAAAACGTCTCCCTCCAGCGCGCCAACGGTTTATATACCGGAAGAGCCTGGTGACGCGAGGCTATCAGCCAATAAAACACGGATGCTTCACGCAACCCCTCTCTCTGATTAAGCAGTCTCGACATCATCCTGTGTTGCATTCACTGAAAATGGAAAACTACAACTTCTTTAGTGGCTCATTAATGTACAGTTATCATTATTTCTTCTGAAGTTGAATTATCCGAGGCTTAAGAAAAAACGTTCGGGGCTAAAGCCCCGGATGCCCAGGCCAGGCGACGCCACTGGAGTTGAGTCTGCCTTTAAACCAGCAGCAGAGGTAATGGTGCCAAATCAATGTCTGTGTAAAAAGATGACATGATATTTATTAAAAGCTGCTAGCAGGAGTTAGCAGCTATCCATCCATCCATTTTCATCCGCTTATCCAGGGCCAGGTCGCAGGGGCAGCAGGCCAAGCAAAGCACCCTAGATGTCCCTCTCCCCAGCAACGCTCTCCAGCTCTTCCTGGGGGACCTCAAGTCGTTTCCATGCCAAATGAAATATGTAGTTCTTCCATCATATTCTGGATCTGCCCCAAGGCCTCCTACTAGTAGGACATGCCCCGAACACCTTTAATGGGAGGCACAGAGGAGGCATCCTGATCAGATGCCTGAACCACCTCAACAGACCCCTTTTGACGCAAAGGAGCAGTGGCTCTACTCTGAGCTGCCTCTGGATGTCTGAGCTCCTTAGCCTGTCTCTAAGGAAACCTCATGGAGGAATCTCATTTCAGCCGGCTGTATCCATGATCTCGTTCTTTTGGTCACTACCCAGCGCTCATGACCATAGGTGAGGATTTGGACATGGATGGACCAGTAAATCGAAAGCTTCACCCTCTAGTTCAGCCCCCTTTTCACCATCAAAGTACGGCGTAGCGCCCACATTACCGCAAAGGCCACACCAATGGCCGGTCCATCTCACAGTCCATTCTACCCTCACTCGTGAACAAGACCCCGGGATACTTGAACTCCCCCACTTGAGGCAGTAGCTCTCTCTCAACCTGGAGGAGGCAATCCACTGGTTTCTGGCAAAGAAACCACTAACAGAAACTTAAAGAATAGGTCAGAGAATTTGGAAAATAATAAGGTCCAAAAGTTCCTTGCCTTCCCTGCAGAGGACAGGATCAACTGCCATATAATAGGGATGGTAAATGATTGCCATGTGATGATATTGCTATTGTTTAAAAAGCACTGCTGGACACATTTGCTGTATGTAACATTAGACGCAGACACTGTCGTGTTACACGTCATGTCTCTTTTGCTTTTGGAACACTGGCATCATCACTAAAATCACACACTAGAGCGACATTATGCAGGCATTGTTTGGTTCTGTGTACAAAAGCAAAGCCAGCGTTATGAAGAGACTGTGTAGAAAGTGTTTCTGTTAAGTAGGTATCTCAAAGATCCTCTACTTGAAACATCACATGGTGCTGGTTAAAAGAAGAAGATGTCTATTTTATTTTTTGTGGACTGCAGATTCGTACAGTACCTGCATACACAGGAAGATCTGAGGAGGATACTGCCATTTCCTTCTCCACAGTGCTTTGAGTCAGGGGCAGGGCGGAATTTGTTGCCTATAGTCGGTAAGACATCCACTCCACACAAATCCAGCTTCCTAGGCTGGAAATGATAGATGTAACCCCCAGCTATGGCTCCAGCTCTAACCTCAAAGACAAGACCCTGCTACAGTTTCAAACAGTGGTGGAGGGAGTGATGTAACTGAAGGAGCAGATACTGTATGCTGTGAATATGTGCCCCACTGGTACTTTTTAATAATATACTATTGATGCAGGCGTACATGTATCCATAGGTGTACTCGAACATTTACTTGGAAGAAGTAACAATGCTGCATGTTTATGCATATAATTTGTACTACACCACTGGTTTGAGCCCAGATAATGACTTTCCTCCGAAGTAAAGGTATAAACCCTCACAGAGTCATGATCCACTGTGTAGTGTAAAGGAGTGTTTTTCTCCATTGTTTCAACCAAACTTTTAACATGCAGACTTGGATTTTGTAGTGGGATTGAATACATACTATTCAGAGCTTTAAATATTCCCTACACTACAGCAGGGTTAAGAAACAAATAAATGACAAAACTAGTACATTAAACAACACAAACTATATTTTAAGTACAATACATCTTACTGTTTGGTTACATCTACACTGGTACAGTATGATGTATTATTTTGTGTGATTTCATGTGTGTGAGTTGTATGAATACATGCAAAAGGCTATACGTTGTGTTGTCAGAGAGAATCCAGCTCCCGGCTGTAGTTTGATTTACGTGCGTGTTGTAAAGCTATCGTACACACCCTTTCTGTACGATTTTCTTCTCTGCAGCATCTATCACTGCCACAACCAACAAGCACGACACACCGCTGCTCCTGTGTGTGTATGCATCTGTGTCGATACATACCTGCGCACATGTTTCCATGTGAGTTTGTAAGTGTGTAGGTGTGTACATTAATATGCACGTACAGTGTGCTTACAGAGGCTTTGTCCCAAATCCCCAAACAGTGCTACCTGCTATCAGAGTTACAGTTACACAGGCTGCACTGTGGAGCAGAAAAGTAAACACACTGCAAAACACTCTGAGTCCCTTGGTAAATCTAGCTGTGGCCATACATCACAAGAACTGACCTAAAAAAAAAAAAAGAAAGAAAAAGACAGATTTGCGTTCATAGGCAAGGGTTGTTTCACCGCGAGCCGAGAAGGCAAGAAGATTGGAGTTGACCATAATTACAGTTTAAAAGTAAAAACTATCTTTGGGTCACATCTAAGTTAAAGACAAAGAAAATACACAGTGGTATTGAGTTATGCAAGCCCTGTACACTGACAATGGTTCTGCAAAATTAAAGTCTCTGACATCAAGCCCACAGACTTTAAAAGTATCGGATGAAGCTGTGACGTCCCCCATTGGTTTGTGGACTCCCATTTTAAAGCCTCAAGTTTGGTATTTCAGCTGTCGCCATGTTGTGTTTTTGGAGCCAGACGGGACCATATTTAGGCGAGTGGGTGGAGCTGTGGAGAAGCGAGGTGTGGATCTGATTGAAAAGCTGAGGACACTATCAGCAAACAGCCTGTCACTCAAAGTGGCCTGCTTTTAATTACGCGTAATTTTAAGCCTTAATAAAATGTAAATGGGTGAAAATACAAGCCCTGTACAGTTGTCATTAGGGGGGAAATTAGCTTTCTAGACCAAAACTGTTTTTTGATACCAGACTGTAAACATGTATGTTTCTGCTGTAAATAAATTGGACACACGCTAACAAAGTTCTGCTCATTCAGTAATAACACACGACATGACTTTACTTGACACAGCCAAGAGAGACAATAGCAAAAAAACAGTATATGGAGATTGTGGCTTTTGGAGCCAGCCTCAAGTGGCCATTCAAAGAACTGCAGTTTTTGGTGCTTCCATGCTGGCTTCATTTTTCAGCCCTGGGGGCTGCTGCTTGATCGAGACACAGTATCATAATGTGATCACAGTATCATGATGATTATCTTGGTCTTTGACTGCAAGGTGTCAACAGTGGTTTGTGACCTGATGTCATGATATACCTACAAAGCGAAGAGGTTTCCACAAATGAAGACTATTAAAATATGTACAACTTGTAAGCTGCTAATGTTCTTAATAAAGGAATTATTTCATGTGATATGAGACTCAGTTCATCACTGCCACAACAAACAAAACCCCAAGGTGTTTTTAGCCATGCTGGCTGCATGTCTCTAGGGGCTCTCACTGCTAGTTGTTCCACCATGGTGGTCAAGACTGAAATTTCTCAATAGCTGTTGGCTGAGTTGTCATGAAATTTGGTACAGACATGTATTTCCCCCTCAGGATGAATTATGGTAACTTCTAATGATCCCTTAACTTTTCATCTAAAAGCAAGCTTTGAGTCAAAAATGTATTTGTCCGGTTTTTTGGTTGATGACTGAATACTTGCAAAACTAATGACATTTAGCCTCAGCTGTTCTTTGTTTTTAGCATTCTAACATGCTAAACTTAGAAAGTGTAGATATTAAATGGCTAACCATGTTAGTATGCTGGTGTTAGCATTTAGTCCCAAGTATGGAGCTGCTAGTGTGGCTATAACCTCTTGGTCTTGTTATGATGAACGTAGTTAAATTTCATGACATTTCAATAGTAGAGTTTCAGAGTTTCACATGAACTGTTTAATCAATGAAAAAAACTTTGTTTGGGTTATTCTGTGTGTTCTATTCAACATATCTTTTCACTATGATGACCTCCATTTACACTTGCATGGCTGAGCTGTTTGATTGATTTTAAGAGGATTGTACACTGCCTATTTTTTTTCTTTCTAAAAATGAAAATAAGCCCTCACATAGCAGGTGGATGATTAACATGCATATATGTAGAGTTAGGCTGAGTTTCTGTGTGTGTGTGTGTGTGTGTGTGTGTGTCTCTGTCAGCGGATACTTTGCGTCATTTCTCCCAGTTTCACAAGCCGTTCTACCCTATGAAGCTGAGATGACAGGGTCGTATGTCATCTCTCCTCTCTCCCTTCTTCAGGTGTCAAACTTGGACAGGAAGTCAGAGGATTTAAGCCCTGTGCTTCCTGCCATAGTATGACTCAGTTATCGTTCAAGCACAGCTGTTTCTGCTGAGAAGTGTTGTCAACCCCTTGTTGCCAGGATCATTTTGAGTTAGGTATCTGTCACACATGCTGATGCATTTTAGAAAATGAAGACAGCAGAGTTCAGAGAAAGCTGCATGAAGTGCTGTTGTTTAAATTCTGACCTTCAAAATGCACCATATAAACTTAACAAAGCAATATTTTGACAATGCACAAATCTTCCAATATTTTCTTTTTCCTTAAAACAAGATCAATCCAGTGATATATCATTGCTTGTGTTGGCTCTTTTATAATCATACAGTAGGCATTTAATGTGATTCTAGACAAAGACTGAAATAGGCACAAATCAACTGTCTTCATCCCAAAATGTTCACCCGCCATCTAGCTCTGTGTCCCACTCAGTGGTAAATGGACTTCATTTACAGGATATAGCACCTTTAGGGCCCACACACTTGCCACACTTTATGCACCTTCAGATCCATTGTTTTCATTGTAGACGCACGGAGGGCTACCTCAAAAGTCAGAGCGACACCGTCACGGTAAGCAAGTGTTCACAAATGCCTGTTTTTCAGGATATGACACTTGCAAACTGAGCAGGTAGATATCTTCCCTTTCTTCCATAAATATCAGCATATGATAAATATGGAGAAGAAGTTGATCATTTAAGTTCAGGGATGCCCAGAGATTCACATTTGTCCCATGGGCAAGATTTTAGGCCTAATACACACTTACAAAAGAATGAGGCTAGACAAAGATCAGCTCCGAACTCTCGGCTCCGGATTTCTGGCAAGTAGGCTATGACATAGTGTTGGTTTTGGTTGCTTGGCAACTCAGACGCAACCTGCCCACACATCCTTGAAAGTTGGAAGAGAGTGGGCTCAAGGGTATCACCAAGCACCTGATCTGATGTTTTCCAAGTGGCTGAAGACACTGCACGTGTCTCAGCCCTTACTGGACAAAGCACTTTACAATGCGAAGGTGGCAGAGCTAGCATGCAGGGTGCTGGCCCGCCTATGGGGACCAACTAAAGGTCCAGTGTCTTTCTCAAGGACACATAGACATGCGTACAGGAGGAGCCTGGGATCAAACTTTGTGATTACAGGACAACATTACCTCCTGAGCCACAGTCTCCCCGTTGTAACCAACTGAAATGGTTCCACTTCAAAAGCTGAAAAGAGAGCAACGCTACAAATTGTCCATGAATCTTACTCAGGGTTCAGGTAAATGATGTAGTGGTTGTTAAAAGCAAAACATGACACTATACTACACTTGGATACTGGAGATACTGTCCAAGGTCTTCTTGGCCTTGGTCCACGAAGAGCAGCTTAGCATGTCTCATAGAAAAGCATGAGAGAAAACAACAAGGACAGTGGCACAGAAGGAACTTTATATGCGAAAAATACAAGGGAATAAAGGACAATAACATTAAATGAAAGGACAGTAACATCATTTTTAACCTTTTGAAGGTTAACTGTGGGGAGCATGTTTTGTTAACTTGTATAGGTCATGGTGTCAGGGATGAAGCAGGCTACCACATGAACTTTCTACAGCAGAGCAGACAATGTAACAGCATTTTCATTTACAGACAGAATCACAGTTCATTGTCCACTTTTTGTGTTTGTTTGCACGGGAACTGGATGTGGAATATGGCACATGCATGCACATGCTCTTCTATGGTTTAAACTCACATATGGCGTGTTTTGAAAATACGATTTGAGTCTGATTGGTCATTTTGCTGAACTCCTCCCGTGTTTGACCCATGGATTTTAAAGCACATTGAAAATCCTGTTCTTATCGTGAAAAAAAAAACCCTTGATAAATATGTGTCATGCAACCCACTTGGCCCTATAGCAAGGTCAGGTTGCCTAACCAAGCATTCTACATCTATGCACTTGATTTTAAATGCTACCATAGTTTGGCCCATGGTGTTTCCATGGAAACAAATAAGGGCTATTCATTCATTCATTCATCTTCTAACTGCTTCATCCTCTTGAGGGTCGCGGGGGGGCTGGAGCCTATCCCAGCTGACATCGGGCGAGAGGCAGGGTACACCCTAGACAGGTCGCCAGACTATCGCAGGGCTGACACATAGAGACAAACAACCATTCACGCTCACATTATTATCAATTAACCTAATCCCCAATCTGCATGTCTTTGGACTGTGGGAGGAAGCCGGAGTGCCCGGAGAGAACCCACGCTGACATGGGGAGAACATGCAAACTCCGCACAGAAGGGCTCCCACACCCGGGATTGAACCGGCAACCCTCTTGCTGTGAGGCGAGAGTGCTAACCACCACACCACCGTGCCGCAAATAAGGGCTATAAAGATTTCAATTTTAGAGGCAACATTTTAGTTTTTGAAATTACATAACTTGACATTAACTACTGAAAATTTCAAATAAGGAGAATTCAGACCATATATAGTTTGTTTTCAAAGTAGAATTTGCCAGTGCTGAATCCGGTGGTATTTAAATTTTAACATTAAAGTCTCCCTCCACTCAAAGATGTATTTGCTTTGCAGAGATATATCTGCACAGTCATCTACTATCTAACCTGAGTGTCTGGCAAGCAGGGTTTTGTCACATCACAAGTAGTGTGGGAGCCAGTCATGGTCCAATGTGCAACTTACATAATTGTGCTGAGAACTTGACGTGTCCAGCTCACACACACTGGACTGGACTCAGTGAAGTAAGAGACATCCTGTGTCAAACAATTTAACTTTTAAAAGGGAAAGAGTTTTATATATTCATAGATTCAAGATTTTTCAATCAGGGGGAAGGAGGAGATTTATTTTTGAGATTTTTTATGGGGTAATTGGATTTAAATATATATATATATAATAAATATACACAACAGACACAAATTATCATTTAAATAAAGGCCAAAACACACCAGTGGCGTACGACTCGCGTCAAAACAGACGCCCCCATTATTCTCTATTTACAAACACATACCGGTGGCGATGTGACGCGCCGTAGCACGCGTCGGGGCACACTATTGTCCTATTTTTCAGCATCATGCCCTTCAAGAAGTGCTTCTTTTTCAGAGAAACGCCTATTTTGTACTTCCCAGCTCCCGTAATAGCAGCACTGTTGAAGAGCAGAGGTGAAGAACTTTGGTGCCATCTATCGTCATATGATATTAAGCAACTCTAATTGGTACCGCCGTTGTCTGGCCGTCATCCTGCGTTGTGTATTTTCCTTCTCTTCGTGCGTCTTCTTCCTCGTCTTTTGTTCCAGTTGGCGGTGGTCAACCAGCTAGTCACATTACCGCCACCTAGTGGAGTGGAGTGTACAACTGAATTCTGATTGACGCTCTGCAGCGCGATACTATCTGTGTGTGTTGGGGGGCGGCACTTGAGTCGGGTCAATAATATGGGGTGCCATTTGTGAAGTGGCTCACGCTGAAAATAACATCAACATTTTGCCACATTTAGCTTCAAACAATGTTTAAAAAAGTATTTTTTTAACATCACCTTTTACCACATTTACAGCAATATTTGTTAACTTAGAAATATATTAAATAGTTAAATCTAAATATTAAATGTGGCACCTAAATGTTAAATGTTAAATCTAAATCTAAATCTAAATGCTAAATCTAAATATTAAATCTAAATCTAAATGTTAAATCTAAATGCTAAATCTAAATGTTAAATCTAAATATTAAATCTAAATCTAAATGTTAAATGTTAAATCTAAATGTTCTGGGTGAAACTAAATATTTAGCTAATATGCAAATTCACACTGTTGGTCACCGGAAGTACCAAATTAAAAGCTTGAGATGGTCAGACTGTGTTTATAGAATCAAATAACGAATTAAAACCAACTTATCGGGGGAAATGAACACTTGAACATACATTAGCGTGATAATAACTACCTAAAATAACAAAAAGCATGTTTGGAGAAATTTTATTTGACGTGTACTTTGAGTTCTTAGTGCCCCTCCGGAGGGAATCACCTTGTTGTTTACAAATACTTCCGGGTAGAAAACCAGCAGAGTTTAGCTACATATATATGAATATTTCACATTTTTCACGTCACTATATCACTGTTTAGACTAATCTGGTGTTTGTAAAGTCTATAAACACAATGATTGAACAAACATTGCACACTATTTCTGTGTGCACATTTTTAAAATAACATGGTTATCGTAGATTAGCTGGGCTAACCGTTAGCTGTTAGCCCCGTTAGCGGTGTCTGTAATGACTCATTAACTGTTCTATTCATGTTGTATCCGACAACAGGAGGCTTTTAACAGGTGACGTCCTGATGTTAAGTTAGCTTTGCTTCTGCTGACCCTGCTTTCTAGACATTGTGATTTCCCAAAACTGAATAAATACCACACATAGCAACACAAAACTGCTTTGCTAGCTCAATCATGTTGTAGCTAAGACATCCGCTGGAAAAAAAAAAATTCACGGACCGTTTAGCATTAATGAGTCATTCCAGACACCGCTAACAGGGATAACAGCTAACGGTTAGCTCCGCTAATCTAAGAAAACCATGTTATTATTTACAAAATGTGCACACAGAAATAGTAATGTTTGTTCAATCACTGTGTAGACTTTACCAACATCAGATTAGTCTAAACGGTGATATAGTGATGTGAAAAATGTGAGAGATTCATATATATATGTATGTAACCCCTTTTTCCCTTAGTGTCTATAATTTACGCTGAGGTCACACTCAAACAGATTAAACAGGTCCTAGGTTCTCAGCTAAAGTTGGTGAATTTGCTGGGGTTTTTCTCTACTGCTTTAAATAAAAGGGACTCTATCAATAGGATGAGAAGAGGAAGATATTTAGCGCGGTGCCTCCACTGAAAACTTACTATGCTACGTGAGCACTAGCAAAAATACGTAAGCCCTCAGAAATACAGTTTACTCCAAAAGAATGTTAAACGACCATAGGTAAAGGTAAAACACAAGCATTTATTTATTAAACATTCTCTTTAGTTCTTTGGAGTTGTACCTTTAAATGAATGAACGCTTCAAGAATGAAATAAACAAATAAAAAAAATAATAAACAAAACCCTTCTTGTATTTTAACTCTTTTAACTGTATTCACCTATGGAATGCTCACTCAAGAACCCAAATGCATAGAAATATCAAAACAGTGCTTTGTGTATTCAAACACAATAACCAGTACTCACACCTGTACCCAAAAATATTTTTCACAGTTCACATAACTGATAATGGTACCAGTAAAAGTCTAACCCAAGCGCTTGGTTAATCTTCCTAACCGTTGGGGTGAGTTGGTGCACATGAAGTTTTATCCAGTGAAAGAACTTAACCTTTAGAAACCCGGGACAGTTCACACAGTCTGCTTTAACACAGTCCGGTGCTTGTATCCTTCACTCGGTTCCGTTCCAATGTCAAGTACTCACGCGACCTCGCACTGTAGAAGCAACATGGCGGTGCAGCCAGCCAGGCCGTAGAGCGATGTCCAGACAGCTCCCGCCGAGTCCCGTAGCTCCAGCTACCTGCGGCGCGTCCTCGTTCCCTGCTGTCACCTCGTCCGCTCCGTCTGCTCCGTCGTCACCGTCCTCCCGCGCGCACAAATGTCCGTGTAGACTTCCTCGTGTTCGTTCGGTGAAGCCGGCTAGTCCTCTGTCACTGAGCTAACGCTCAGCACGAGCTAGTAGCGGAGTCCATGCTAGCGCGGCTCGTAAACATCACCGTTGTGTAAATTACTCACACTCGACTGAGATATGTGAAAAGAGTACTGTGGCCGGTTAAAGTCTCTCTGGGCAGTGCAATATCTGGGCCAACTTTTAGTTCGAGTCTCCAAACATTGACTTAGCTCTCTCTGCCTCTGGCGATGAGGAAAGTGCCGCCAGCTCCTTCACTGTCCCGGTGGAGTCTAGGATACTTCCTCCTGGAGAAAACTCTAGTCTTTTTATTAAAACACACAAAACCTAACCTCTATAATTTTTATCGACCAGAGAATACTTTTAAACATTATAAAACATGAATTACAGAGTTAATATATGAACAATATTTATTTTAACAGGACTATCGGAAAACCCGAAAAACCAGAGGATTCTGGGAAATGAAGTCCTACCTTACTCTGTGTTTTAAAAGCAATATAAAGGCAGAATCCGCATATTTTTTACCATCACTCAGATTACAGAAACACAGTAAAATAGAAGATGAATGTTTTTACTCATTTTTAGAGAACCCTACACACTCCCCCCACCAAATATCAGCATGCCCCCATGCTGTCCTATACAGTCAATATGAAACAAAAAAAGGTATAGTATTTGGGGGTACAAGATTTTAAATGCAAGGCAAGAGTTTTGGTAAACCCACACAAGTTCTGCATAAAGCTAGAGGTGTACACCACCACACATGTGAGCTATTGTAACTTTCAGGAAACAAGATACTACCCACATGCACTGACTGTACAGAACTCTTTGGGGCAGTCACAACTTCTCATGTGGGTTCTCCTAAAGTGTCATAGGTAAACCTCTCTGCTGGTTTCCTATCTCTCTCTGACCTTCTGAGTACACACGGGGACTCAACACTTTCATTTGCTACCTCTGGGGGTGCATCTCTCTGAACTCTTTCTGTGTCTTCTACAGGTTCAGTCTGATTTACTTCAACATCAGCAACAGCTGCTTCAGGTAGGTCAAAATGAGACTCTAGAGCAACTGGTTTCTCTGTCTCAACCAGATTTACATCTTCAAAATAGCAACCAAACTCAGATTCTGAATCTGAAGAACAATACTCTGTTTGTGGTTCAACAGATAGAAGGTCTACAACTTCAGCCGAAGTTTTACTCTTTTCTTTAGCCTTCCTTCATCTCATAGCTCTTGGAGAACAAACAGGCTTGGGGATGTCTTCAGCACTCAGTCTAACATCTTGTCCCAAAGGTAGTATGTGATTTCGATGCATCACCTTGATTGGTCCGTTTCCATCCACTGGTTTTAGTCGATACACTGGAAGATCCGACATCTGGCTATCCACAACATAAGGATTTGCACTCCAACGATCCGCCAACTTGTGTTTTCCTTTTAATCCCAGATTACGGAGTAGCACTCTATCTCCAGGGTTCAGACAGTGGTATCTCACTTTTTGATCATACCTTTCTTTGTTTCCTTGATTCCTCTTGTCAGCGGTACTCTGAGCCAGCTGATAGGCTGCGTGCAGCTCCTTTTTCATCTTGGATACATACTTGGTATGTGAAGCCGTTGATGTACCATCCGCAGACACACCAAAACAAACATCTACGGGCAGTCTTGCTTCTCTCCCAAACATGAGAAAGTATGGGGAGAACCCAGTTGCTTCGTTTGGCGTACAGTTATACGCATGCACAAGGTGAGCTACATGCTGACTCCACTTTTGCTTTTGACTCGGATCCAAGGTGCCTAACATATCCAAAAGTGTCCGGTTAAACCTCTCCGGTTGTGGATCACCTTGGGGATGGTAGGGAGAAGTTCGGGATTTCTTTACACCTAACATTGTCAACATCTCTTTCACCAGCTGACTTTCGAAATCCCTCCCCTGATCTGAATGTATGCGGGTGGGAAGACCATAATGAATGAAGTACCTCTCCCACAGTGTTTTTGCTACGGTTATGGCTTTCTGATCACGTGTAGGGAAAGCTTGCGCATAACGCGTAAAGTGATCTGTTACAACCAGCACATTACACACATTCTTGCCGTCAGGTTCAATGGATGAAAAATCAATGCATACAAGATCAAGGGGACCTGAGCTGTGCATGTGAGACAATGGTGCAGCTTTTTGTGGCAAGGTCTTCCTCTTTATGCAGCGCTTACAGTGGGAGTCGACATCCGCTTTCATGCGCGGCCAGAAAAATCTGTCTCGGACTAGAGCATAGGTCTTGTCACAACCTAAATGTCCAGTTTGATCATGCAACGAGTTCAGAACAAAACTGTTCAGGGAGTACAAGCTGCTTTCTGACACGTCCATCAGACAACTTCGATGTTCGGTACAGTAGCTCTTGCTCAACTGACAACTTGTCCCATTCTCTCTTGAAAAGCCTGAGGTCTGGATGCTCTAACTGAATGCTGTCTGCAGTTTTGCGCTGCTGTAAGGCAAACAACACCTCTCGCATGCAGGAGTCACTTTTCTGAGCTGCTAACAGTTCACTTGGACTGAACTTTGGCAGTTGATCTGTCACTACAGCTGCAGTCTGACAAAATGCTTTGGGCAAAGCGGACACATGAGCACCGATCTGCTGAACAACACAAGGATAAGAGAGATGGCTTGCCCCTTCGCCTGTTGAGGCAGACTGACAAAGTGCTCTGACACCAGGAACAGGTATCTCATGCCATTCATTAGCATCAGACAAGCTTGGATGGGGACGCCTGGATAGTGAGTCTGCATCAATGTTGTTTCGCCCTGGCTTGTATTTGAGACCGAAATTGTATGTGGACAATGCTGACAACCATCTGTGCCCTGTGGCATCTAGTTTGGCTGACGTCAAAATATACGTCAAGGGATTGTTGTCAGTTCTCACTTCAAATTCCGCCCCGTACAAGTAGTCATGTAGTCTGTCTACCACGGCCCACTTTAGAGCTAAAAACTCTAGTTTATGTGCGGGATAGTTCTTTTCAGAGGGTGACAGGCTTCGGCTAATGAACGCAACCGGCCGCAGGCCTTCCTCGTGCTGCTGATACAACACGCCACCCAGACCATCTGTGCTAGCGTCAACATGCAGCACGTACGCTCTCTGGGGATCAGCAAAAGCTAGCACGGGTGCCTGTGTCAACCGGGTCTTAAGCTCTTGGAAGGCACTTTCACAACGCTCAGTCCACCGGGACCCGAAAGGTTCTGAGGGTTTGAAAAAGGACTTGTGGTTGACTGGCTGACCAGCTTTCACTGTCTTTGCTCGGGAACTGGGCGGATACCCTTGAAGCAACTCATTGAGGGGGCGACACAGCTTTGAAAAATCTCTCACAAAACGGCGATAGTAGCCACAAAACCCTAAGAAAGATCTGAGCTCTGTCACTGTGTTGGGTCTGGGCCAGGAAACAACAGCGTCTATTTTAGATGGATCAGTGGCAATCCCATCTTTTGACACAATGTGCCCCACATAAGTGACTGATGTTCTGCCGAACTGGCACTTGTCCAAGGACAGCTTTAGACCCTCTTCTTTGAGTCTGTCAAGGACTTTTAACAACCTCTCTTCATGTTCCTCGATGGTTTTGCCAAAAACAATCAAGTCATCCAGATACACTAGAACTTCCAGAAAGTTCATATCTCCGATGGTTCGTTCCATCACTCTCTGGAATGTTGCAGGTGCTCCCGAGATTCCTTGAGGCATGCGTTCGAATTCATAAAAGCCAAGAGGACATATGAAGGCTGTCTTTTCTTTGTCGGCGTCACTCATAGGGATCTGGTAGTATCCGCTCCTCAAGTCTAATACACTGAACCATTTGCTTCCCGACAATGAGTGGAGCGCATCTTCGACTCTGGGAACAGTATACTGGTCTGGGATAGTTCGTTGATTCAAAGTTCTGTAATCAACACACATTCTCACTTTGCCATTTTTCTTACGAACCACCACAATCGGGGACGCGTAGGGACTGCGGGACTCTGAGATGATGCCGTTCTCTTGAAGTTCCTGCAAATGTTTGCGAACATCCTCCAGATCAGCGGGTGGCAAGCGCCGAGATCTTTCTCGGAAGGGTTTTGTGTCTGTTAATCTGATGTCATGTTTTGTACCCTTTGAACACCCCACGTCCCACTCATGACACGAAAAGACATCCTTCCTCTCCAACATTTTATGGCAGAGACGATTTTTAGCGTCTTCGGGAATTGGTGAATTGCCAAAGTCAAAAGAGGAAACGGTGAGTGTGTTTGGTGGTTCCTTTTCTGCCCTGGTGGCAACTTGTGGAACCATCGTAACAGGAAAAACATGAGCCAGAGGAGTTCCTCGCGTCAAAACAATCTCCTCGGCTGAAGTGTTTCTGAGAGTCACTGTGATGCATTTGCTGTACACAACTGATGCGGGGTGTACTTCTGGCCTCACCTGGAGCTTATCACCTGAAGTGTCTTCAGGCTGCTCTACAAGTGCTAACTTGTCATTGAATTCACCAGGGAACTTGGCTAAGCCAGTAACATGTAACTGTTTTCCCGGCTTAAGAATCAGTGGCCTATGCTGCATGAACCACACAGTTCCATGTTTGTCAGTCTCATCTGGTGAAACATGTGTGTGGGCGAGTGACTGATAAGCGTCTCTGATTACTGGGTGAATGCTCAGGGTGCTCAAAAATCTGTCACCGGCTTCCTGTTTACAGGAGTCAAACAACTGTCTCACTAGGCTGGTGTTTGTGCCTACAAGGAGGGCTATGCCTTCATCTTTTACAGGGTCTGGACACACCAAAGCCAATGTGTCAACAGTCTGGGGGACGCCAGCCACACTTTCAGTGAACTCAAGCCTGAGTGGTAGGTAGCCATCGTAAGGGTATTCGTGAGAACTTAACCCCCAAATCTCAAGGTTCTCAACAGGCTGCATTGTTAAATGTTTCAAGTAAGTGTTGTAAAAGCTCCTGTACAAAATAGTGACTTGTGACCCACTATCTAACAATGCTTTTGCATACACTCCCTCTATCAACACAGGTACGACAGAGGTTGGTCCTACCAAACCTTGTGGCAGGTTGGAGGTTGCGGCAGATGAACAGTTGGTGGAACGAATTTCCTCTGGAGCCCCGCACCGTTCCTTCACCGAGCTCCTGCAGAGTTTCCCTGTTTCTTGTGCATTCTCATCAGTTTTTGATTTACTTTTCTCAGGTCCTCAGAGCCTTGGCATTCTCTCCTTGCATGCCCGTCTTCACCACACTTGTAACAAAAGATGTCTGATGTGGGAGACTTAGAGGTTTTGACTTTAGGTGGGGCACTCTGAGTAACAACCTCTGACACACGCATCTGGGTCTTTGACACGTCAGGGCTAGAAGTCACAGTAGCTACGCTCAGTAGTCTAGACACCTGTGAAGACAGCTCTTTGACTTCTCGTTTCAGACTATCCAGTCCAGAAACTGTGGATGCATCAGGAACAATTGACGTGTTAACTTTAGCTGTTGTTTTCACACTCTCTCGACCACTGATCCAGTTCTCCTCTTCTCTCACTTCTTTCATCAGTTGGGAAAAAGAAGGGGGGTTCTGCAGAGAGTGGCTCATTCTAACACGTAAAGCAACCATGTCAGTGGTCAACGCACCTTTAACCAGCTGCTCCATCCGTGCTCTGTTCATGCCTGCAGACTCAACGCCACCTTTCAGTAATGCTCGATGGAGTAGCTTATCCAGCCGGTACAGGAAGGCAGACAATTTTTCTCCTTCTTCTTGATAAGTGTGCCTGAACTTCGCCATGAGGTCTGGCCCACTCTCTGTAGTACCATAGGCTGTCTCCAGTGCAACTAAGTAGTCTGTGGCGGTAGCAGAGGGATTACTGACCTTCAGGAACCTAACAATGTCAGCAGCAGGTCCCTTCAAACTCTCAACAATGCGCTGCTTCTTAGCTGCGTCACTACACTGCCACTCACTTATCATTTGAGTGGCCTGCTCCATCCAGGCATCATATTCTTCTTCACCTGCGGGAACAGGTTTCAAACCAGAAAACAACCTCAGCTTTCTGTAACCAGGACCATCAGCGGGTCCCTGACAACACTTGTCAACCAGCCTGCCAATAGCATTCACTAAATCTGTGTTCAGATCTGGTTTTGGAGGTGGTTCGTCAGACACAATGGACCTAATGTCCTCCAGGGTTTTACCCTCTTGGTGGAGTAGGGCCAATAACCTTGCCTGAAAGTCTGCATCAGGACGTGCAACAACACGACAACAACTCTGAACTAAGTGCACAGTCCAGGGCCCTGCTTCTCCATCAATGCCTATTTCACGGGGTACACTATCAGGGTCAATGTCACTTCTAGTCTCAACTAGTATGAACAGCTTGAGACCAGTGGTGTCTCCACGCCGTCCACAAATCCTAGTGCGGCCAAAAACCTTCACGGTGTCCAACACTTTCACAATGGTATCATCCACTTCATCTATGGGAACATTACTCAATACACTGGCACGGGAGAAACTGATATTCGCTTCTTGGCTCCATTCCACAGCCTTACTGAGCTCCATGTTTGAAACACTGCAAGCACTTGACTATAATGTCACAAACACAAAAAAAAAATCTTGCAGTAGGAAACTCAATGTTACACTGTCCCTTGTAGAGGTAGAAAAAAAAAAAACAATCCCAGCGGTGCCTCCAAAATGTAACCCCTTTTTCCCTTAGTGTCTATAATTTACACTGAGGTCACACTCAAACAGATTAAACAGGTCCTAGGTTCTCAGCTAAAGTTGGTGAATTTGCTGGGGTTTTTCTCTACTGCTTTAAATAAAAGCATTTTATTTATTTATTTTTTAAAACATTTAACATTTAGGTGCCACATTTAATATTTAGATTTAACTATTTAATATAATTCTAAGTTAACAAATAATGCTGTAAATGTGGTAAAAGGTGATGTTAAAAAAATTACGACAATTTTTTAAACATTGTTTGAAGCTAAATGTGGCAAAATGTTGATGTTATTTTCAGCGTGAGCCACTTTACAAACAGCACCCTATACAATAATGCCGCCAGTGTGTTTTGGGATTTAGAGTATTTTCATATGTTTTAAAACATGTCTGGTCGAGCAATTTTAACCATAGATTTCGAAATATTTAACACTAACTTTTGATGAATTACAAACAATGTATGAATTTATAAAAGGATGTAATGGTATGGTCAGAGAGATAATAAACTACCAACACTATGGGAATAGTGATAGATCACATGAAAAGTTTGAAGATGAATGTTTACAGATTTACAGATGAGTTTGCAGATTGTTTTCACCATATGCAACCTGTATGCAATGGATTTCCTCATATACATTTTGGATTTCATCAGTTCACGACTACATGCCAAAGGTCAATGGATTCCCACTTGATGGGTTATTGATCCATGGGTCTGTTTTGAAAGAAACAAATCACCAAAGAGGCTATTTTTCCATCTTCTTAAATCACTTACTTGCCTGCAGAAAGCATGCAAACATTTTTTCTTTAATGAAAAATACCCATATAATTCAGTTGATAAGAGTATTTGGAAAAAATTGGAAGCATTCTTTTTTGCACTCTGCAAAATGTCTAAAATAAATTGTACACCACATCTTCTCATGAATGCAAGTGCTTTCCTCACCTCTGCCTCAAGCTTCAAACTGTGCCTTCAGGTGTTGCCAGCAGCCCTCTTAAGGCACGGTTTGTTTCTTTCCTTTAAGTGAATGGGTTATCATTATCACTGTGTTCATCTCAGGCAGGTCATTTGAAACTAGCACAAGGTTAATTAATTAATCAAATTTAATGGAGGACCTTGAAGTCCCCCATGAAGAAATATGTGTTTTATAAAGGCCTTAATGAATGTGGCTTCTCTGTTTGCCAAGAGTTTATTGATTGGAAAACCTCATTCTTTTTAAAGGTCTTAGTAAGTCACTTTTTTTTTTAACTTGTCCTCAGTTTTACACAGAAGTGAATAATACATAATTGTAGGCACTGCATGTCTTGAAAATAATACATTTAAAATATTTCAGGGAATTTCATAAAACCAGATACATTTGTTGTGTGCATAAGGCATAATAAACGACAGCTTATCTTTTTATCTGTTTAAGCTGCTCAACTAAATTAAAATGTTATACTGCATAACACATAAATACCCACGAGGGCTGCAATAGTTATATCTAAATAACACAGTTTAACCAAAGCAAAGCTCGTTCATTTTAAACTAAGTATATTTGCGGTAGTTGCTGAAAATCTTGTAGTGTTGTCTGGGTTAAGTGGAGTCATTTAACAGTCTTTATCAATGTAACACTGTTACAACTTAATTTTAGTAGTTTTATCAAGCTGCTGCCCCGCCCGTCCCTCCTGGCCTCCTTGGTGAAAATAATTGGAGGCCAATATTAATGTCTTGTGGCTCTGGCTTTGGAGTCCTAATTTTTAAGCTAAACACTACATGACCTAAGGTATCCACTGGGACCAACCATATTGGCATAGCTTGTCAGAAAGCTATGCTAACAAATGGTATGGCTATTTTCAAAGGGGTCCATTGAACTCGCACCTTAATGTGGGACTCAAATCGACGCTGTACCTTGGCATAGATACTGCGTTGACGTAGAGCCTATGCTGTACCCTATGCCTTAGCCTGACGTGCACCTCCCCAGAAATGTAACCGCACTTTGTGGTGACGCTCACCTCTTTTATTTACTTTCATTTCAAAGATAAGAAACACTAAAATGTATCCTTCAGGGATTTACACTTCAGGATTTATCCTGGCTTCATATGAGCAAGGGAAATCTCCGCTAGTCGCTAGGCTAATTTATACAATGTAAAATGCCAAAGACTTGTGCTAATAACGTTAGCATATTGTATTTGTTTGGTAAACATGTTTAGTATAAGACAGTTGTTTTGTCAGTGAACCTTGTGAGCTGTAATGGAGCTGAATAGTAGCGTTACCTTTGTTAAATGTTGCTGTTTCATACGAGTAGAGGAAAAGTCTGCTAACTGCTAGGCTAATTTATACAATGTAAAATGCCATAGGCTTGTGTTAATAATGTTAGCATGTTGTGTTTGTGGGGAAAATGTGTCCAGATAAAGACAAGTGTTTGTCTGTGAATGCTGCGAGTTATAGTGAAGCCATTGTGTGTTTGAAATTGTTGCTACTAAGCCACATTTAATATGTGTTTTGAATCAACTAAACTTTACAGAACTTCACAGAAACCTCCACCGCTGACTAGTGTTTGGAGGTGTAACTGCAGAGTGACACAGACACACCACCGCACAAGTATGAATGCTCACAGTGGCGTAGGCTGCGTGCGTAGGCTACGATGCAGACTCTGCATAGAGCTAACTTACATGACCCACTTAGGATATCTGAATAAAAATGGGTTCTGTAGTTTTGTTCCTTATAATCAAAATGGAACCTCTGCAAATGTTAGTCTATGCACATCATATAATTAGTAACATTAACTGTAAAAAGAGAAACCAAAGTATGCCAGCATGTGGTTCTTTAACTCCCTATATTGACATAATGTTTAACAAGATTGTGGCATTAAAGGCTCTTCTCTAAGAAAAGGCCTTAACAAGGATTGTGGTAAAACTGAGGTTAAGTCATTATGCCACTGCTTTCAGTTTGCTTATCAGCAGGGAAGAAGCACAGATGATGCATTTGGTCTCAAAGCATCACAAAGACTGTGTTAATTCCTTTCTTTGTTGATCTGAGTTTAGTATGTGCACCGTGCAGCCCCCTATCTCCATTCAGTAACCACAGCAGATGCTTGATCCAGTGGCATACGGTATTAACAATTGTCTGTCAGTACCAAGGTCAGTCAGCATGAGGGCTCCCCAGGGTTGTTTCAGATCTTTGGACTTACTCATACTGTTTACCAACGGCTGTATCACCATCCAGCCAGGGAACTCATGTTATCGAATTCTCTCATGAAACTGCCACTCTTGGATGCATCATATTATCTCCTTGAAAATATGTTTCTGCAATATGATTCAAAACATCAAGAAGATGCAGGAGATGGTGTTTGATCCCAGAGCAGTGAGTGAACACCGGCCAGTTATCATCCGCAGCCAATCTATCACTCAGGTCAGCTCTTATAAACATCAACTGTGTTGATGATGCAGTCAGCTGGAGAACCTATGATGAAATTTTAAGGTCAAAGCTGAATCAGCAGATGCATTGTTTTTACACAGGCTTAAGATTTTTGGCACCAGCCAGAAGCTCATGTAACTTTTTATCGTGTAGAGGTGCTGCTTAGGGCTGTTATTAAAGCTAGGGCCAACACAAGCCTTCATATTATAAGGGATGCCTCAATGTAATGTAGCAGCATAGAGGTGTTTATCCTTTGTGATTTGCCACTGTTTATAATGAGCGCTGCTGGTGGCTGCTGATGAGGTGGGCCAGTATAAAAGCGGCAGTCCACCCACCAGTTTCTTCCTTTGCGCCTCCGTCAACTCTGCGTCACTTCTGGGTTAGGGGTCATTTGATCCGACAGGTATGGCTGCACGCTGCTTCACCTCGCTGGTCGTTTGTGTCTCTCAGTGTGCTTAAGGCATTGGTGTTGTGTTGTAGGGCGACTGTCTGTGTGCTGCTCCGGCCCCCTGTATGCACCGCTGCGTGTCTGTGGTAGGTGTCCTCTCTCTCTGCGGTATGGTTGATGCTGTCCGGTGGCTAATGCTAGTGTGGTCACAGGTAAATGCTGGTGGCTGCCAGGGGTCCTCTCTCCCTCCCTCCTCTCGTGAATGTGTGTGTGTGTGTCCATCGCTGCTAAAAAGGTATGTATGTGTAGCATAATGTGCACCGCGTCATCATCACTGTACTTAATATTGCTAATAGTATTTTTCTTGATTAGGAACTACTGTAACCAGCTTATTGGGGCGCTGCTGTTTTGTCTCCACTGTGGCTGCTGCTGTCTCCCCTGCTTCTGCTGATTCGTCTGATGTTTTGTCTCCGCTGTGGCTGCTGCTTTGCCTCTGCGGCGTGTCTCTGCTGCGGCTTCGCTTTTATGGCACGGCGCCACGCGGCGGTCTTGTAAGCTCTGCTTCAACAAAATAGACCCTTGGTGACTGTTTCAACGTCCGGTGCGGGCAGTTGCTCGGCCGCATGCCGGGGCACGGTTCTCTATTTATATGGAATGCATGTGTGAAAGCGTGGGTTTACACCATTATTTTTGGTTATTTGTATAGGTTTATTTGTATGTTTTGTTTGGGTTGAACTTGATTCGGTCTGTTTGTGTAACTCATTTGCTAATTAACTGAATTAATTTGAAAGGTCCTTGATGCAATTAGGAAATTCTTTTGTTTTTTTGTTCTTTAGCCTTATTTTCTTTTTTGTTTGGGCTATATTTGTTTGAATCCAAATTGGGTAGTTATTGGTTGATATATTTTGTTAAGTTTAAGTTTGTGCCCTGCCCCTTTAATTATAATTTTGTTAGATTTTGCTTTGTGTTTTTGTTGCAACCCCACTAATTTGTTTTATCTTCCCTTCTTTTCAGTGGCTGGTGGCCGGTGGTGGCGGTGTTGGTGATCTGGTGTTGGCACCCTTCTGTCTTGTCTGCTGTGTTCTTGGGAGTGGTTTACTTCACTGAGTGTGTGTCTGCCACGTGTGTCCGGTGATATAAGTTGATTTCTGTTTTTTTTGGTGGATCCTTCCCCTGCACTAGGCCCCGTCCATCAACTAGGCCTCAGCCCTGATCAGTTTCCTTTTCCCCTCCCTGCATGACATTTTTAATTACGGTTGTTACCCAATTTGTTTAATAAAGTGTATTTTTATCAATTGAAACCATGTCTCACGCCTCTTGAGTAAACGTACCTGTGTGCCTTGTATTGCAAAAATAATTCTCTGGGTGAAATTCCCAGGATGGCATTGTTGACAACCTTAGCTTTACTATCCTTACTCCTCCTCCTCGCCACAGTAAGCTAAATTGAAAAAAAGCAGTTATTCATACTGATGGCAGTTAAACTATCAAGCACCAAGAGGTCAGATACTGTGGATAAAGGTGAGAATGTTTCGGGTGTCATGTGGATACGTGAGTGTGTTATTTGTTGTGATTGTGTAGAGCCTGTTATACACGTGATGGCAGGATGCTCAAGTGTCTCAGTTTGGTTTTATGGTTTGTGATTATGGTGGATCAGGCCATCAAAGACAAGTCACCACACGGGGATGATAAAATATCATGATCATAACATGCAGTTTGATTTTTGCAGGCATTGTTTTTCCAGTCACTTATACTGTGACTGTACATGCAGTGACACTATGAATAGCCCTATTTTGTTCATTTGTGCAGCACAGTCATGTGTATTTCTGTAGCAGAGCTCAAAAACAATAAATCTACAACTTGCTTTTACAATATGATCATACACATTATATCAAGGCAAGGTTTTTTTAATATTACTTCTTTCTACTTTACCTGCCTTTGGTATCTATGTTAACATTAGGTTAAGGGGAAAGGGGCAACATTAATTGCAGGTCTATGACTGGATATAAAGTGCAGTCTTAAGGTGAAAACACACCAGCATGGCCACGGTACAGCACGTCCTGTGATGCACAACAAGTGAAACCCCTAGCACACACTGGCATGTGGCACTGCAGCTCATTGACAGATGACCACACAAAGTTATTGTTACTTTTATTGATAAATCTGTACCTCTTGTACTTCTGCGTTAGCTTAAAATCATGTGTGAAGAGCCTCTAATTCAAGTTCATTTCTCACCTGAAGAGCCAGTCATCAGATCTATGACTCACCAGGCATGATCTTTTTGGCCACTGTCTTTATAATGACGGGATTGTGGGTCATTTGGCTCGGGATATTTCTCGACCTCAACAACAAGTCTCTCATCATCCCGTCTTTGTCACACGCGAGACAGCAACAGAGCTCTCTTTATGCATCCATGGTTGGGAGGGTCCATGTCATTGGTCCAACAGCCCATTGGTCTGACATCCCATTAGTCCGAGGGTCCGCGGTGCTGAACGGCTCCCGGCGGGCGTATTTCTGCCTTGATGGTGCGCCGCGACCGGCTCTGGGTCAGCTGGGAAAGGCTTGAGGCAGAGCAGACTCACAGCTTATGTGTTTGTCACTTTCTTTTCCATTTTAACCCACACCATGATCTTTTCCTGACCCTAACCAAGTGGTTTTTGTGCCTAAACCTAACCAGACCTTAACCACAGGACATTGTGATGATTTCGGAACTACGGGACTTTGGAACAATGGGTTTAATATGGTCGGAACAATGGGATGTCGAACCAATGGGCAGTTCCCGGTGGAACAGGAACTGCCTCAGGAGCAGAGAGGAAGAGCTGCTACAGGAGCTGGTATGTACAAGCAGCAAGTGGGGGACAAATGCATTTAATTCCAGGGGCTGTGATTATTAATATATATTTACACGTGGGATAATTTGGCCTTTACGCTGCAGTCTCCATTTACCACCCTCAACCCCACACCATAACAATTTGCTTTGATACAAAACAGACATGCTTTGTTTTGCATTAGCATTGGATGTAAAGTGTATGCCACATTTTGCACTCACCCTTAAACCCCAAGATTTCCTTGGGATTGTGGGCTGGATTACTTTAACCTGTTCATTTCAGTGTAAAGACATGGTTAGTTTGACTCAAAGTTGAAAAAAAGGAGTAAAATAAGCAAATGTACTGTCCCACTACTTTTACACAATGCCAATCTTGTTTGAGTTTGACGAATAGGCTCTCAGTCATTTGCCAGCAACATCATCAGTTAGCACATTTTTTCCAGATTTTGTAAATAGCTAATTAAGTACTGATGGTAAGGAGACACACATCATCCTTGTTTAATGCACTGGCAGACACACTCACTTGTTTCATAAACACAAGAGGGCATCCCAGCGTGAAATGAAAAGGTGTCCCCACTGGTAAATGTTTGGTTTATATTCCATATTAGCATGCAAGGTGTAATTAAAAATTGAAGCAAACTACCTGCACGTGGCCTGTGAAATGGAGTGTGCTGATGAAGCTGCATTAAAGCATTGATTTTTAATTAGCAATCCCCAGGTGTGACAGGAGCTGAAACGTGAGTCTGATTAAATATGTTTTCTGATTTCAGCTTCTTATTTATGTTACTTATATTTTCTTTTTACATTTAGTACAATTATTATATGTGTTGTTTACGCTGCTTATGTTAATATACCAGGTTAAAGCAATTAGATGACACTTTAATTTCTTTTTCAATTAAACTGCTCATCCTACACAAGCAAATTGTCCTCGTGCCAGTGGTTTATTAAATTTACAGTGGTGCCAGCATAACACAGTACATTATTCTTCCTGCTTTCTTTATATCCATTACCTTAATATGACTGTTGAACTGTTGTGATAAAAAGAGGATCCTGGTAATGAGAAAATCACACTACAGTATGCAGCAAATAACCACTGAGCAAATACTTTATGTCATTCTAATCCACTTTGTGCATTATTCATGTCCTTATAGCCGTAGTGACAGTGTGGTGCTGCTGCAGCATTTGCAAAACTGCTATTAACCTACAGTCATTCCCCAAAAATGGGCTCAATGGTTTGTTGAGCCAACATGTCGTTTTTCTTCCACATCTCATTCTTTGTGAACGCTATTGTTTTTTCCCCCCAGTCTTTTTAACAACTCTGTCTGGTCCTGTCAAATGCTCAGCTGGCTTGTATTTTCAAAGTTGTTAGAGGGCCATAAATTTCAAGCGTTTCACTCAGAATGAGGCAAGCTGTAACTCAAACAAATGCTTTGGATAATGGTCGACTGTGAGTCATTGTTTCCGGCTTGATAGGTTTATTTGTCGTGGACAGAGTACTACTGTGATGATTAAAAATTATAATAATAATTTCTGTCAGATAAGATTGCATTAACAGGTGGCTGATCACAGAACAGACAAAAGCATGACTAATTTAAAGTTTGAAAAAAAATTGTATTATATATAATGTGAAGTAGGAATAAATGAAATAAAAACAGGAACATTTTAATATATGGAATGAAACTTGAAAATGTCTTGAATATGTGGAACCTTGAGTAAATAAAATTAAATTTAAGAATACTGAATGAAACTTGAGAATGTAAGATGAAATCTGATGCCATCAAGGTGTTGGCCCCAGAATAGAATAGAATAGAATAGAATAGAATAGAATGTCTTTATTGTCATGGTACGTGTACAACAAAATTGAATGCAACCCCCCAGAGCAAGTATAAGTAAGAAATAGGTTATAAAAGCAATAACATACTACATAGTAAAGAGTAAAACATGAAACATTATTAAAAACAAATCACACACACAGGGCATTCCACCTACTGCACAGATCCGTAATATTGCACTCAAGCATATTTTTCACAGTTAAGCCTTCATGAATTCATTAGGTGCAGTTATTGCTTTTGGATAAAAGCTGTTTTTTAACTGGTTTGTCCTTGTTTTAATTGTCCTGTATCTCCTGCCTGAGGGCAGCAGTTCAAACAGGTGGTGTCCTCGGTGGGATGGCTCCTTCATCTTGTGTTTTCGATGTGATAGTGCCGTATAGAGGTTGCTGCAAGAAGATTTACTTCATCATCAGCAATCCCAGCGATACGTTGTTGTAACACTAATGACTTGTGACTTCACAACTTGCACCTGAGCCTTTTGACTTAAGAATACTTGATACATTTCCCCAAGTCCAAACATGAAAAAGTGTGATTTTCAAAAGTGTGCCATTAAAGGCTGATCATTCAGCAGTGACGCTTCACCACCTACAGATATTTGTTCCAAACAGTTACTCGATTTCTCTACATGTCCCTAAAATAGCTTCACTGGTCTGGCTGTCCTGACAAACTGTAGCTCACACTGAACATTCACTGTTACATTTATGGTTTCCTGCTAACCTGGTGTCCAGCACACCTGCCTGTCCCGAGGACAGACACACCGTCTCTCTCCTCCTCACTCACTACACACACTGCACTGAATGCTTCTGTAAAGGCTGTAAAGAGTTATAAAGTCTGTTGCTTGTAATTTTACCCTCCAGCAACTTTATCCTCCACTCCATTAATCCACTAGCAAACTGCCGGCTCCCAGGCCGTTCATTACCGGAAGCACACTGGCTTGATTATGGAGGCAACTGCGGTGTTGGCTAAGCTTGTCTATAGTCTCAAGAGGCATCGCTTGGTTTTGTTTTTGTTAACCAAACTTTGTATTAAGTCTCAAACGTCAAATGATTTTGGGCTTCTCCTATAAAGATACCATTATTTTATATATACTTGCTTGTATAATAGTAGGTGTTCATTACTTTTTTGTTTTTCATATGCTAATTTCAATGTCTGAATATTCTTGAGAATGAACAGTTAATTGCCATTTGAAAGGCTGTGCTTGCATTATTATGCTATTATTTTATCATTATATCAGTAGCATAAAATTGTCTCAAAATGACAATTATATGTTTTATCGCATTTTTTTTCTCCTCATTTTAAATGTGGTTCATTTTTGCTGCAGTCGTGCACATCCTCCACCTCCCCATCACCACCCAGTCTTTACGGATTCATCAGCCTCATCTGCCTCATCAGCCATCAGGCTCAGTCAGCAGCCACCACCAGTGTCTGGACTCCATGGGGGGATTATCTTGCTGCTGCTCAGATATCCCTCGATCACAAAATATCTCCCTCTGGTGTCCAAGCGCCAAAGACTTCTCTTAAATCTTAATCAGTGCAAATCATCTGTTAATTTGTACACTCATATTCTGTATCAAATATTATCTTTACTTCATCCTTCATTCTTCTGTCTCTTGTGTCAGCAGATGCACTAAACATCTTCCAGCAGCACAAAATGCTGTGTTGTTGTTAACATTAATCACTTTATTTTATTTGGACATAAACCATTCATTAGTATACAATATTATTTTAAACAATAATAGTCTTTAAGAAAATGTCCAACAAATTTGGGGAGAGAAAGTTTTAGATATTTTTCCATCATAAGATAAGTTTACAACAAGACAGAGAAAAATACAAAATTAACTCTATTGTGGTTAATGGTGCTTAATGCTATTAAAGTCCAATGTCAACACAACTTGTTTACTGATTAAGTTTGGCCACACTTGTTTTAACAAACATGTTTTGACAAATAAATATACATTCTTAGAAGCATTAAGGATATTTGTAAATTTGTTTCATTTCCCTGTTCTTAAAATTGCATTGCATTTGCTGAATAGTGTATTATAATAGTGTATTATGACTTGTCTAGGACTCGAAACTCAAAGATTGACATGACACAGCTCGTGCCCAATGAACTGGTGCTAAGTTTGGTTTGTGTTGCTGAAGATAACGCAAGTCAGTCGCACGCTCTCTCTCTCCCTCTCTCACACACACACACACACACTACAGCTTTAGTAGGCCAGGTTAGGGTACCATGATGCTGATTGATTGAACAGCCTTATGTATTTACTGCATTGTTTACCAGTGTCAAATAAATCATATTAATCTGAGGTTGCCAGTCACAGGGCAGCCGAGGCAGAGCAAAAGGTCTTTCTCTGATCTCCACACACAAAGCACAGATCCAGCATACACGGACACACGTGCACACATAAGCACATGCGCACGTGCAGTCAGTTGGAAAATTGTTTGGCGTGATGTGCCGTGTGTGTGTGGAGAAAGAGACAGATTGGGAGGGAGACAGTGAGAAACAGAGTGAGAGAAAGCAGGGCCTGTCTGTTTAAATGCTGACAAATCCCTGACACTTGGACAGTCTGTTATCTTTCCCCTCTCTCATGCAGTTTGCTTTCACATATCATCATGTGATACTTTGTTATGGATGGATTATAAGAGTGTTGGCTTGATTTGATTCACAGCGGTTTTAACAGTGCAAAATCAAATCTTTATTTCCAAGAAGAAAGGTCCCGTTGGTCAGGATTATCTGACACATATTGACCAAACTTTTTTAAACGTGGTCTGTCCTCTTCTTACAGTCACGATGAAACTGAAGTTAGAGCGGCTTTACTTTATCTTGTGTAATGTTCTGAATGTGAGGGTTTGTTTTTGCAGTTTTACCAGCAGATATCCACAATAATATTATTCTGCTTACTACAGACATGCTAACGGTCAAATTGGAATCATTTACATAACAGCTCCAGGATGCATAATGATTCGACCTCAAAAGTATTTTTCAAGCAAAAAGAGGTATTTTGATATGAGAATACCCCCATCTTTTTTTTTCTGAAGTGATGACCACCTGCTGCACTGCTTCTCCCCTGCTTAACAAAACAACCTTGCAGTAGCAATTAAGATAACAGGATACAATTAAGTGTTCTGTATTCAAAGCCAGTTTTAAGTATTTAAAATGCCATCTTTAATGGAATCTGTTCTATTTTTCTTGACTAGAAATTGCCAGCATGCTCCATGTAGCCTTTTTCCCTCCTTGATCTTAAGTTAACAATAGTGCTTTTTTTCCTCAAGCAAAACATGTCATTGGTTGAACTACTACGAGTGAAGGATTAGGGCCAAAAAAATGTAGATTTCAAGAATTAAGTCATAAATCTATGAGAATAGCGAGTCAGGTAACATGGTTTAAAAAGTATGCACAAACAATGTTGGGTGTGACAGTAATATATGTTTTAGTGGTACCAGTAAGTACCATAAGTAATATAATGTGTTACCAACAAGATTTCAGGTGATTGCATTTACAATGTCATGTAATGTGTTACCACCCAAAAACTGTTTGTTTTCATTTTTCATCTACCCACACCGCCCCACCTCTGCCAATGCGCCGCCAGAAAAAATCCCCCCACACGGATCCGCAAAGATGATCAAAAATGCTGTAGTATACATACTAGGCTAGTTGGCTGTGTGACTTTGTGATGAAACAACACGTGCCTGCGCTTCCTTCTACAGAACGGTGATGTATAAACAAAAATGGCAACCGCACCGTCTGTCTGGACGGACGACGAGGTGGAGTTACTACGCTTTGCCGCCTCGCTACAGTAAATCTCCACTTTGCTGGAGAGCGTTGATAAATTCAGTAGAGTTTATTGCCATTTGTACAGGTATGTTACAGTATAGGCACATTGGAATTCTTGTGCATCTCTCTTTGTCAGCTTAGTTAAAAAAAAAAAATAAATTAAAAAAATATATATATATATATATATATATATACACACACACATATATAAAAATAGACACGTTTGATTAAGACCTAAAATAAATAAAAGAGCAGCTCAAATAGTGCAAACACACAAATATACAAATCCACTCATAAGTGGCAATACAGTACAATGGATGTGGAGAGAACCCTGTATAAATAAATATAAAAAAATGTAACGAGTATTGACATTCCTAATACTGATCACTTATTGCACATAATATATTGCACATGTGGAGAGTGAGTCCATTATAGTATTGCACATTTTGTATATGTGTATATGTAGGGACAGGTAGTGTCAGTGAGGAGTGAGATACGTCTGTCCCTCCTGTGCCACCAGTCTGACAGTGGATGGAAAGAAGCTGTTGTGGAACCGGGCCTTGACAGTTCTGATGCTCACAGGCCTGCGCTGTCTCAGGTTGTAGCCTGACTCCACCCACTTGAACAGGGTGTGAGCGGGGTGATGTTTGTCCCTAATGATGCTGTGTGCTCTCCTCCTGCAGCGCTGAGTATGTATAGTGTCAGTGTAGGGGAGGTCAGAACTGATGACCCTCTCTGCAGTTTTTAATGACCCGTTGCAGCGATTTCCTCTCAGCCAGGGTGATGTTACCGTACCACACTGTTATACCATTGGTGAGGATGCTCTCAACAAGTCCTCTGTAGACTTGGGTGAGGGGCTGGTGTTTGAGTCCGGCCTTCTTCAGCAGCCTGATGAAGTAGAGTCTCTGCTGAGCTTTTTTCACTGTTGCTGCAGTGTTTTTCGTCCAGCTAAGGCTCTCTGTGATGTGAAGGCCTAGGAACCTGTAGCTGTCAGTTCACTCAACCTCAGTCCCCTTGATGATGAGAGGCTGCAGAGGGGGGGCTCTCCTCCTGAAATCCAGAATGAGTTTTTTTGTTTTGTCTAGGTTGAGAACAAGATCATTGTCCTCTCCGTAGACAGTGATCTTGTGGACCAGGTCCCTGTACGATGACTCATCCCCCCCTTTGATCAGGCTGAGGATGGTCGTGCCAGCCGCATACTTAATGATGATGTTACTGTCCTGAGTGGAGGCACAGTCATGTGTGTACAGTGAGAAGAGTTTGGGGCTGAGTTTGGAGCAGCACAGACAGAGCTTCGGAGTCCGCCATTTTTGTTGTGATGGTCGACTTTCTCGCGCATGACTAGTGACTCGAACCATAATGCGCATGTACGAAGAGTCTCCCTTTTCAGTGGAAGTGCATATTGCAAGTTTGCATGACAACGGAGACGGTGGTGTTTCCAAAAAATTGCAAACTGGAACCCATTTTCAAAATGTTGCCTTTTCAGGCACCCAAAACCCTGCTGTCATGTAAACCATCAGCCAAAACCCAACTAAAGTTGAAATGGTTGTAGGACTTTAGTATATTGGATGTTTTTGTTTCACATCCCTTACAACAGCAGAGCAACACCAGCACACTATCCTGTTCTTAGGCGTAACCCTCTCGCTGGTGCTGCTGTAGCTGACTGACACACCAGAACCGGCAGGTGCATCCTCCAGCTCTGGTGTTTTAATATGCCCTCCTCATAGTTAATTACTTGCATGCCATTCTGCTTGTTGTGCTAACCTGAGCATTTGTCTGTTGTGTCTCATATGATAGGCAAAAACTATTGATCTCTATCTCACTGTTCTGTATCATCATGCTACTATAAATATAGGCAGAGGATTTTAATACAAAGTAGTAACCACTGTATGTAAATGCATTAATAGACCAGACCTGCCCATCGCTGGATTTGAAATGAACTGTAATAAAGTGAAGCTTCTGTGTTTTAATTAACTGCTATACTTACTGCAGGAGTAACAAATGACTCTACGCTGAGAGTAATATTGTAAAGTTTTGGCGTATCGTATGGGACACAACAAACTAGCTCTAAACAAAGCCATTCCTGTTTTCAGGATTTTGCATCAGATAAGACTGCAAAAAAATAACTGGGGTCCCTAAGGATCCCAATACATTGGCACTAAGATATATAGTGCCAGAAAACAATGATATGAAGTCATTAGAAACAAACTGATTGACAGAGTCAGAGAGAAATTGGAATGATAAAATAATACAATATATACCTCAGGGGTCTGTGGGTTGGTAGGATGAGGGTTTCAAGTAGGTTTTAAGTATTCTATTTGTATTTCTTGCAAGTTGCATCTAAAACTTAAAAAAGAAGGCTATAAAAGGAGTCTTAACTAGTGATTTCTGATGAATGTAGACATCACACAAATAATTGTTGGCCTTCCTGATGGTTGCTAAAATGACTCATCACAGAATAAAATATCCTCTCAATTGGTGGTTACAGTATAAATCACACAGTGAAAACAAGCCTTTGATAGCGTTGTCTCCCCTTTGTATGCTCTCTCAGAGATTTCCTGCTGGAGTTTGTGTTTCAGAAGGCATGAAGCAGAATGGTGATTTTGTGATTTTTAATTAAGGCCGTTGGTTATGTCTTTGGCTTGATTATAACAGTGTGGCACAGCTCCGTTTGTGATGGAAGAAAGGAGCAGCTCCCCTCACATTGCTTCTCATTAGAGACACTCCCGGGGCCTCATCAAAGATCTCCCTCCCTCCTTTTCTGCCACTTCCCTCCCTCCCTTCTTCCATAATGCGCCGTTTTCCCAGTACACTGCTCCTTACAGCTCCAGGACATGCTTAACAAACACACCAGCAAAACACTCCTCCTGATGCTAACTTTTTACCGTTTTGCTTCACCACCAAAAGAAAACTGTCTTTCACTGCGGAGTTACTGCACTCTTGCTTCTTTGCCAACAAATGAGGTTTTCAGTGATGGATGTTTGATCTGTACGGCATAAAACAGAAGAGTTCCCTATGCTTATGTTGTTCAAGAAAAATGTGATGAGGGAAGAGAGACATGCTCTCCACGGGTGGAAAAGCCTAAAACAAATTACTTTAAGGCTGTGTTTCAGTGTCACCAGGGTGTGTTAAGTTTTTCCCGGTGATGCATCAAAAAATATTTTAGCATTTTATGGTAATAAAACAAATGATAATTGAGTTGATTAAACTATTGGCTGTATTACACAACAGACAAATGATCCTTCCTGACTTTTCCTCTCATTAGCTGTTAAATGAGACAATTTCACATTAGCTGGGAGATACTGAATGAGAGGAACTGGCTCTTTATTTCTTTAGCAATTGCTCACTCCTTTCTGTTCTCTGGTTTCACTGACACTTGAAAGGTCTGGGAGGCATCAAGTAACGCCTGATCTATCTATTATTTATCACCTCAGTACCACTGTAGCATTACAACAGTTTCATGCAGTGATAATTGGCCCGGCTGACTGGAAAACAGTTAACTCAGTTGGAGGACCCACTCAGTGACTAAATTAAAATCCAGGATGGGGGGAGACTAAGAGGCACCTTTGAATGATCTACAACAATGTGTGATAAATAATCAGGTCTGTGCCTTGAATTTAAGCAATAAGCTGTAGGACCAATTATATGTATTTTTGGTATGTGTTTTCCTCAGACACACATACACAAACTCGCAAACATAAACTCTTTCATTAACCAGAAACACAAACAGTGGATGGTGAACTAGCCCAGTTGCCAGCTCATGAATCATGAGATGACAGAGAGCCAGAGAGCTTCTGTTTTCTTAGAAAGCTATTTAACAAAAAAAGCAGAAATGGTGAAGCAGGTAGAGAGGAAGAATGAAGGAGAACATGGAGTGGAGTCCCTTTTTTGACTGTAGTCAAATAGTATTTAAAATTTCCAAGGTCTGGCTTGTCAGTGCAAGACAGCAAACAAGATGCATTAAAATATTACAGAGAAAGTATTTTCAGAGTGTGGAAGAAGGTTCGATGGTTAAAAATGCTAAGAATTACCTGCAGTTACAGTGTGACAAAAGGCTGCTTCACAATAAATGTTCTCAATGAATGTAGATGGCTGCTACTGTTGTGGATTTATTTGTTGCCCTCAACCTGCCCTATTTGGTTCAGTTCAATCACACTCAAGTTCTTTTGCCCCCTAAGTGTGGTTCATTTGGTCAGGTGTGAACACAGCAATCACACTCAGGTGCGCACCAAAACAACCGGACCGAGACCTTCTTGAAGAGGTGGTCTGGGTTTGCTTACAAACGAATTCTGCTGAGAACGTGTTCTGACCTCGATCCGAACCAACTGCAGTTTCATTTGGCATTGTTTGGGTTAAACATGAGCATGTTACAGTCCTGGAGGATTATTAATGTGCGCCTCCTCCTGTACTGCCTTAATATGCACATCAGCACATCTAACGCATCAAAACATTGTTTTCTAGTTGGAGCGACGCCCCATTTTCAGTATGGTTTGCCTAATTTGAACAACAACAACATCAATATAAGACCAGCGCTAAAATCAACCTGCGTAGTTGTCCCTCCACTGTGACATCAGAAAGTGTCACTTCCTGGATTTTTCCCCCATTGCAATTCTGACCAATCTAGAGCAGCTTTCTCGCACAAGGCATTTTATTTTTCCACTTGTAAATGCTGCCTTGCGAACACGAACCAACTCTAAGCAATTACACAACTTTGTAACAAAATTAGTCCCTGATTCGGCCCAAAGCAAGACAACTTTGGGTCTAAAAGGACTCAAAGAGATTAGCATCAGTTCACAGTGAAGCATCTCCTTATAGTGAGTTACAATTATTGGCTTTAACATCTGTGACCCAAATTTAAAAAAAAAAAAAAAAAAGTTTAATTGTCCATTGCGTGAATAATTACGACAAATGTGGGATTAAAATGACTGTTTTAAGCCTGGATATCAGTTACTATTACTGATTATTATCTGAGCCACATGCAGCTCCTCAGCAACCAGCAGTGGACTGAAAGTCAAAGTCATTTTGTATTTTGCAGCCACAGAAGCTGACAAAGTGGTCGCTCAGTTCTTCTCATTTTTTACATTACAGAGGGACAAACTAGGTACAGTGTCATGATGGGAAAGGGTAGTTCAAGTAATATTATTTTTTATTATTCATGACTTCAGAGAGGAACATTATTTACAGTGAAACATGGCTCATGTAGCAACACCAAAGGGCTAAAGAACTGGTGCTTCATTCTTCATTCTGCAGGATATATATTTCCTCTCCTCTGGCTTCTCCACCAAAAGCTGGAAGAGGAGAAAAATCACTTCCAGGATTTCACTAGTTTCTTTTGGTTAGACTCTATGCCACATAGTACAATTCTCCACAGGTTTGCTCTGCCAAGGGCAAACATATTGTGTAACACCTTGCTGCCACCCAGCATTGAAATTTGATAAATACTGACATACCGACTGATATATATATATGTGTGGTGTGTGTGTGTGTATATATATATATATATATATATACACATACATAAAATGCTGAAAACCCGTTCTTACTAAAAAAAATGGGATGGGAGGTTGATGGATGGGTCAAACAGTTGCAGGACTTTCACTTAGGAGATCAGTGTTTGCATCCCAAAGTCAAAGTTGAGCTCTTTTAGTAACGCCGTACCCTATGCTAGTATGTGTAGCATGCTACAGTAGTGACGTATGTCATGTTGCATACATGACGTTACATTACGAACAAAAGTATTTATTTCATGCCAAACCAGGGTGTTCCTAAAACCATGTATAAACCCAACCCAGTAGCCTACTTTTAGTGTGGAAGCGTACAGTTACATGACGTTAAGGGTATGTTAAAAGCTGCGACAATTGTAATGGTAGTATATGTGGTTTTAGAGCTGATTATGCTAGCTGTTTTTGAAGTCAGTGGAAATCGACCTGTTCTGTTGTTTAGATATGAGAAAGTGGGAAAAAACTCAACAACTTGTTAATGCACTGCCACGAAACTTTACACAGACAGAATCCTACAGACAGCAGTAATCCCTTGACCCTTCCTCTAGTCCCACCAAGAGTTTGACGTGTGGCTTTTACTGAAATATCTTGAAAACTATTGGTTGGATTGCCATTCAATGTAGTAAATATTTGGGCTGCCCAGAGGATAAACAATGATATCTTTCAACATGATTTCCATGAATATGGCACAAACATGCATTAATGATAAATCCGAAAGATCCTTTGTTGATGATCTGGATTTTCTTCCAGAGCCACCATGAGGTTGACATTAGTGGTCAGCCTCACGCCCTTTGTCCAGTTCTGTGGTTTAGGACCAAATACCAGCAAGAAAAATGACATTCACATCAGCTTTGTTATTTTCATAAAGCAGCTAAACCAACAACCAATTTCATAGTTATTATTCATGCATTCATTAAACTTTTATTTGCACAGGCTGGTTCAATGAGAGTAGGTCATTCTCCTTTCCTCTGTATAAAGGACAATGAAAGCAAAAGAGAATTTAGGCAATGGATAAAACTAAAGAAACAAAGAAAAGGTACAGATAAAGGGGGAAAAATATTTATAAAAAATGGGTCATCAAAACGGGTGGCACAGTGGTGTGGTGGTTAGCACTGTCGCCACACAGCAAGAGGGTTGCTGGTTCGATCCCGCGTGTGGGAGCCCTTCTGTGCGGAGTTTGCATGTTCTCCCCGTGTCAGTGTGGGTTCTCTCTGGGCACTCCGGCTTCCTCCCACAGTCCAAAGACATGCAGATTGGGGACTAGGTTAATTGATAACTCTAAATTGTCCATAGGTGTGAATGTGAGCGTGAATGGTTATTTGTCTCTATGTGTCAGCCCTGCGATAGTCTGGCAATCTGTCCAGGGTGTACCCTGCCTCTTGCCCAGTGCCAGCTGGGATAGGCTCCACCCCCCCCCCGCGACCCTCAAGAGGATGAAGCGGTTAGAAGATGAAAGAATGAATAAATGGGTCATCAAACCAGTGATCAATACATTATAGCAATATACAGCCCACTTAACACCATCCTGACTAAATCATCAAGTGTTTTCTAGAGCATACTTGACATTCATCATCGATAGTGCATGAGTACTTATTCAGCTTCTGTGTGTCATTCACACTTTGATGACACTTGACAGTTGTTAAGGTCACATGTAAGTTGTAACATTGCATTCTAGCCATGTGAAAGTGGTCTGAGGTACATGATTCAAGGTGCAAAGCATGACACAACCCAGAAAGGGAGGTTGGAATGCCATCGTGGGAAGACAAACTGTATAAGATATTGCCAAAAAATAGCAATCAAAACTCAAAGCCGAGAAGGAAGGAATAAAAATGTGATGTCCAAGACTACACAGAGTTTGCAGTTCTCAGTGTTTTGGGAATTGGGAATAACACAATGTGGCCTAATTATCTTCCATTCTGTATTTCAGTTATAGGGTAAGACAGAACAGAACAAATTATTTTAAAGAGGAGGAGGGAAGTTGTGATCAAAAAGATGACAGAAAACATGCTAAGCCATCCTTTATCCATACTCTCTCTCCATCTCCCTCTTTGTATTCCTCTCTCTATTCACAGCAAATTGCTCTGAGACTTATAAACTCCTCCAGCAGAGCCCTCACCTGGGAACTGGCCCGGGTCTACGATCTATGCCTCATGCACTTCTAACTTTAAGTGCGTTGCCATCAGCTTGGCCAATTAAGCCTCTTGTTTCCCTGAAGTCCTGCTTCCTCCTTGAACACTAGTCATTGGAAATGAAAATAAGGTAGAAGGTTTCCCCCAGACGACAGAGGGGAATAGGCTCTTCAGTTCTGTGTCTGCTCTTGGACATATCAAGCTTCTGATGTGAGTCTAATCTGGAGTTTAAAGAGTGAAAATAATACCACCCTGCAGAAAACTGCAAGGTTTTTTCCATCGTATGAGGTTAATAAATATCTTGTCAGCTGGGCTTGTCACCACACAGTCTGCAGCTATCAGAAGTCTAATTATGTACAATCCCAGGCCTTGCATGAGATGGGGATATTACAGGATACTGGCGTTAACCCCTTGAATACTGAAACCTTTACAGGTAAATTGCAGTCAAGTGCTGAGGGAAGAATGAGGTGCAGCAAGCATATTAGGCTCCAGATTTTTAATGGTGTCCTCTGAGATTAAATTGGAATTCCTTTTGTCCAGAACGGGCCTTTGTTCCTTCAGCTCATTGTGAAGATGCATAAAGAAACATAAATGCGTATGGCCAAATGTGATGTATGACCAAATAAAATATGCATCTTTTACTGACCTCCAACATGCCTCTATGGAACTGTTGACTCAGCTGAAGAAAAGCAAGTTAGGGGTATTGAAAATAGGCTCCTCTGAGGGCTAAACATGGTTGTCTCCTTCTTTCTCTAGTGGTCTGTTTACAGCTGGTTTAATGTTACCTATATCCTGCTGCTTATGTGAGCATGGAGAATTAAACGTCCCTCTGAAATAAAAGCCTTAGCTACACTCATGGTCGGTGTTCTGTTGGTGCAAAGATAATAGTGTGTTCACAAAGAAAGAGAGAAACACAGCCTTAAATATAGCCTTCACATCCAAATACATCTACCTTTTTACCACATGTGTATACACAGAAATATATCAAAAGCTCATAATATACAGCGCAATCTTACAGATCAAATAAATACTCAACATTGTATAAAGTAGGTGAAAGTAGCTCAACCTGCATTAGGTAGAAAATGCTACTAAAGCTTCAATGATTTAACACTCTGAAATGTCTCATTCTGCATGTTGCTTTGATTAATTTCACTTTTACATGAGTTCATTTTTGATTACATTTATTTTTACACACTGACATACATTACCATCATTGCTCTCTTGTGTTACTGAGAAGTGATAGTTTTAAATGGCATGTTTTACTGTTGCAGAGTTTCTAGTTTTTTTTTTTTTAATAATGCAACATATCTGTTGTTGTATGGTCTCTTGTATTTCTCTGTAAAAATCCATCAAATCATTATTGTAGCTATGTGTTTCACATTCAAAAACAATGTATTACACCTTTTAGTTATTCATGAATACATTCTTAAAAAGCGGCATTGTATTATTAAAGCACGAGTAAATTAAATATATCACTGACCATCATCAGAGCTGTCATGGTTTTGATAGCAGCGGTTTTGCAGAGCTCAGTACCGCGTAACATCGAAGTTAGCCATTCATTTCTCATAAAATATAAAGATTTACATCAGAATTTTCAGGTAAAAACATGGATTGTTTGAAGATGAAAATATAAGCTATATTTCTTTGAGCTTTTTTTGAATTAGTAGAGGCCAAGCATATCCCTTTCAGCTATTTATTTGGTTCCATTTTTTTTATTGGTTAAGAATGACTTATGAAGTACCTACAATCCATCCATCCATCCATTTTCTAACCGCTTATCCTCTTGAGGGTCGCGGGGGGGCTGGAGCCTATCCCAGCTGACATTGGGCTAGAGGCGGGGTCCACACTGGACAGGTCGCCAGACTATCACAGGACTGACACATAGAGACAGACAACCATTCACACTCACATTCACACCTGCCACCAATTAACCTAATCTGCATGTCTTTGAACTGTGGGAGGAAGCCGGAAAACCTAGAGAACCCAGAGAAGACCCATGCCGACATGCAGATGCAACCCTACTTAACGTGTGCTTTGCTAAGTTTACAGGTATGTCTAATGTCTAAGTTCAATGAGGAGACTGGCATAAAATGAAGCAGTGAAGTACTCAATGACATTACCCAGTTCTTCCCCTAATAACTCACACCAACAACCGGATATGCTTAGGTTTAACTGTAATGAATTTCTGCTCTTTTTCCTGTCTTATTTCTTTTCAGTTAGAACAATAATCTTCCTTGCGTTAATGAATTTACACCTCTACAATGGACATATTGTTACAGAAACGCTAAATTTGTACACCTTACGCCGGGCACGAAATAGAATTGCACCTTAAAGAGGCCAAATCTCAACTGGAAAATGATACAAAATTCCTATTACATTATTATCCTATAACATATAGTCAAGTTTTACAGAAAGCATGATATAGCTGACAAAATTATTCAAGGTGGCAACCAAATTTAGTTAGTGCAATAAGCTTCAAATCCAGTGTACTTTAACCACAGTTGTTTAAACGTTGGGCGCCAAAAAACAATAACAGCAATAATTTCAAAGAAAACACCCCCGAGATCTCGGTATAAGGCAAGAAAAAATTAAAGTCTTCATAATAGTTCAGCCTTGTTTCAAAAGTTTCAAAAGAAGCAGTGGGATGGTGGCGACTCAAGCAATACAGTTCTGTCTGTAGTATAGTCTCAACAAAAAAAACAGCCTGCACAAAACGTGCAGAGCAATCATTCAGTTATCCATATTTATCCACAGTTCAGTTTAATTTCTTCTCAGGCAATCATACATACACATACACATCATAATGTTGCATACTACAGTGCATATCTCATGAACTACACATATTACCAAAATTGCACTTACATATTTTAACTTAAACATTAATCCTGTCTGTGCGCCTTAAAGACCAGCTTATTCTGAACATAACAGCCATTTAACCACAGAACACAAAACACACATTGACTGTTTCTGCCCATAGCTCAATTAACAACAGTAACGTCATATTTTTCCCTCAATGCACATTTTCAGATAAAACCACTTCCATTAATATCCCTATCAGATTATTAACACATCCCGGCTGTTTTTTTTTTGTTTTGTTTTTGTTTTTTTACCACATAATAAAGCAACAAGTTCTCAAGTTTAGCAATTACTCTCAAGGTTAGCAACAACTCAAGGTTAGCAACAACCAAAATGCTAATCACTCAGCTAGCAGTTAACGTTAGCTTACTGGAATATTCAATACACACGTAGTTTGGACGAGGTTGGCAGCTCTGCGGCAGTTGTAAACTCCTCTTTTAGCTTCCAAAGGATCCTTCCTGATTTATTATCACTATAGTGATAATAAATTTAGATTTAACATTTAATATTTAGATTTAACTATTTAATTTATTTCTAAGTTCACAGATATTGCTGTAAATGTGGTAAAGGTGATGTTAAAAAATTCACACCACTTTTTTAAACACTGTTTGAAGCTACATGTGGCAAAATGTTGATGTTATTTTCAGTGTGAGCCACTTTACAAATGGCACCCCATACGAAAACACCCAAACCGCCACATCCTTTGCTCACTATCACGAGCACTTGACTGTGTTTTGCCTGTATTTGCAAAAGCAGGGCCTAAGTTTCTGCTAAAGCATCATTACCCCTTAAAACAAAATTACTTGAGTTTTAAATTCATTGTGTTAATGGACATGCAGAGACTCGAAAAAAGTTGTGTATATCAAAATGTTGTGCTCTTGCCTCTTTGTTATTATGTTCTTGCCCATCAGTCCTTTTAGGAGGGAAATACAGAGGAAGCTATAGCTGATGTTTTTCTTTAAATATAATTACTGATATGATGAGTGTAGACAGGTCTATTATGACTGAGAACTGACTTCAACAGAGTTCTGTGTTAGTTGAAACTACAATGTGCAAGGATCTTTATTGGTTGAAAGTGTATGTGACTGTGGCTGAAACATTCAGCTCATTAAAGACACATGAAAACAAGCCTTGAAAAACTGACAGCTGCATGTAATAGATTCTGTCTCTTAAGGTGCTAACACGTTCTGTATTAATACACTGTGGAGCTGATACTATATATCACACTGGAGAGGTGTGAGTACTTGTGCTGGTGGATTGATTGATTTTAATTCTATTTTCATAGACACTTCACAATCAAAAAGTTCTGACAGCTAACAGCTCCATCTAAGTATGGTGTCACCTGTCTGAATAATGCAGGTTTTCACACCTGTAGTTGTAATACGAAGCATAATTTAAGAATGTTTTTAGCACTTGCTTACCGGTGTGAGCTCAAAGGAAGCAGAAACTTGGCACGGCTGAATTCAAAAGGGTCATATTACGTCTATGTAACACTTTAATGTAAGAGTTTGAGTATTTTTTTTTGTGCTTCAGGAAATTAAGCCCCACTGCTACAGTATGAACGCTGTTGTTTACCATGTGCAGCGAGGTGTGATAAGCATGGACCAGTCTACAAAGAGCTAGTGTTTTGCTCCACAGACTAATATTCAACAATTACACAAGATATTTATTTAGAATAAATCTGTGTAGTGTTTTCCATAATCTTCCAGTTTAGTTTGACTTTTTCCCAAATCCAAGACTTGGAAGAATAAAAGTTTAAATATATGTATTTATTTATTTGATATAATTTAAGTTACTGGGATGTAAGAAACATATAATGTTTTTTCTCTCTCCACAAAAAGGTTATTTATCAATGTTTTCTAACAAGTCCCTTGTAGTGGACATTGGGTCAATCTTTTCAACAGAAAGTCCATTTCATTGCATTACATTAACATTACATTACTGAATTCAGTCTTCAGGGTTTTCTTGTTTCCTGAAGTACGAAAGAAGGTGTAAAATGACAAGAAGCAAGTCCTCCTGTCCCCCACAAAGGACATGGGTTAAAAAAATGTATTTTGAAAGACTTACAATGAACGTACACGTCTAAAATCATAATACAGTATATTGTAGTTGAGATAAATAAATAAATAATCCTATTGAAGAACAGAAACAATATATCTCTATACATTTACCCTTACCTCCCTTACTGCCGTAAAATGTGTTTTTGCATCTTGAAAAAGCACAATGTGTGTTGTGTTGGTCCAACCAGGACCAGGATATCCTTACATGTACACCAGGACTCAAATACTCATGCAAATAGACTGCATGTATAGAGTGCCGAAGTTGTTATTTTTTGTTCCCGTTTGAGTCGCGACATGAAATCCAAATATGTCATTAATGAATTTGAAACATAAATTTTAAGGTCAAGAAAGTCATACTTTGTGGTAAAACTGTTGAGATATAAGCTTTTGAAAAAAACGTAATTAGAAAGGGAACAGCCCATTGTTTCGACATCCCATTGTTCCGACCATATTAAACTCATTGTTCCGAAGTCCGTTCCGAAATCATCATGATGCCCTGTGGTTAAGGTCTGGTTAGGTTTAGGCACAAAAACCACTTGGTTAGGGTCAGGAAAAGATCATGGTGTGGGTTAAAATGAAAAAGAAAGTGACAAACACATAAGCCGTGAGCCTGCTTCGCCTCAAGCCGGTCGCGGTGCACCATACGCCCGCCGCGAGCTGTTCAGCACCGCGGACAGTCAGACTAATGGGATGTCGAACCAATGGGCTGTCGAACCAATGACATGGACCCATTAGAAAAACTACACAGGAGGCAGTCGCGTATGTGACGTCGTAGCCTTCGCTAGCTTCCAGCAGCTTGGAGTGACTGCAACCTGGCACAAAACACACAGACATCTTCAATCATAAATCGATTAATCATAAAACAGTGGAATTTCAGCGGGGAGGCCAAGCTGCAGGAAGCGAGCAAAGGCTATGACGTCACACGCGACCTCTTCCTGTGTACTCTTGAGTCTTACTAATTAAAAAGCTTATATCTCAACAGTTTTACCACAAAGTATGACTTTCTTGATCTTAAAATTTATGTTTTTAATACATTAACAACATATTTAGATTTCATGTCGCAACTCAAACGGGAACAAAAGATAATATTGCTCTCCCCACTCACTGCCATTCATATTTTTTCCGATCTAAGGTCCCATGAACTCTACCGGAAGGGGCGTGACTTCGGCACTCTGTGGTGTTTGAAATTAAGGCCTCAGTGCCAAGTCCCCCGCAGAGGAAAAGGATGAATTGCCAGGTCTCAAGAGGGTATCAGATGCTCTTTCTGCACATTATAAATTTTCACTGACCATAAAAAAAAACTATACAGGAAAAAAACAGTGGTGGCACAGTGGTACATTGGTTAGCACTGAGGGTTTGCATGTTCTCTGTGTAGCCTGGTGCTCTGACAGACATTATGAAAACAAAGTCATCAGACAGGTGACAGCATAGACATATATACATAGACGCCGCATCAAGTGGGTTTGCCCGCTGCTGCGATACGTCAACGTCACTGCCATATTGGATGTGGCAAGGCTGCGCTGTAAACTAATACAAGTAAATGGACTTAATTTCATAAAGCGCCTTTCTACAAAGAAATGTACGTTAATGCCTCTCGTTTATTCATTCACACACGCACTAATATACTTGGGAAACAGTTAGGCACCAAAAACAATGTATTTGATCTTCTCAGATGGCTAAGATAAGAACTTTATTGATCCCACACAGGAGTAATTCACCTTACATCAGCTATAGAGAACAAGATAGTGTAATGCACAATGCATTGCAATGCACTAATATAATATATATATATATACTTTAATCAAATTGACCTATAAAACTGTAGTTTTCTACTTTAATCAAAGTGTGATATATAGTATCAGCTCCACAGTGTATTAATACAGAACGTGTTAGCACCTTAAGAGACAGTTTATTACATTTAAATGTCAAAGGCATCATTTGTGTTAGTATCTATTACATGCAGCTGTCAGTTTTTCAAGGCTTGTTTTCATGTGTCTTTAATGAGCTGAATGTTTCAGCCACAGTCACATACACTTTCAACCAATAAAGATCCTTGCACATTGTAGTTTCAACTAACACAGAACTCTGTTGAAGTCAGTTCTCAGTCATAATAGACCTGTCTACACTCATCATATCAGTAATTATATTTAAAGAAAAACGTCAGCTATAGCTTCCTCTGTATTTCCCTCCTAAAAGGACTGATGGGCAAGAACATAATAACAAAGAGGCAAGAGCACAACACTGACCATAACTCATGCCTACAGTTATTTTCATCCTGCTCATCAGCAGGAAGCCCTCACATCTTTAAAAGCAGTACCATTAGCATTTTAAACCAAAATATTCAAGTTCAAAATGTTATGTGCATTATTGATGATACAGGATGTAATGAAGTAGACCATATAGACTCGTGTGAATTCACATGGAAGCATTTGACCTTCTGACAGACAGCACTTTAACTAAAATTAACATTTTGATATACACAACTTTTTTCGAGTCTCTGCATGTCCATTAACACAATGAATTTAAAACTCAAGTAATTTTGTTTTAAGAGGTAATGATGCTTTAGCAGAAACTTAGGCCCTGCTTTTGCAAATACAGGCAAAGCACAGTCAAGTGCTCGTGATAGTGAGCAAAGGATATGGCGGTTTGGGTGTTTTCGTATGGGGTGCCATTTGTAAAGTGGCTCACACTGAAAATAACATCAACATTTTGCCACATGTAGCTTCAAACAGTGTTTAAAAAAGTGGTGTGAATTTTTTAACATCACCTTTACCACATTTACAGCAATATCTGTGAACTTAGAAATAAATTAAATAGTTAAATCTAAATATTAAATGTTAAATCTAAATGTTAAATGTTAAATCTAAATATTAAATCTAAATCTAAATGCTAAATCTAAATATTCAGGGTGAAACTAAATATTTAATAATAATATGCAAATCCACACTGCCAGTCACCGGAAGTACCAAAATAAAAGCTTGAGATGGTCAGACTGTGTTTATAGAATAAAAAAACGAATTCAAACCAACTTATTGGGGGAAATGAACACTTGAACATACATTAGCGTGATAATAACTATGTAAAATAACAAAAAACATGTTTGGAGAAATTTTATTTGACGTGTTATATGAGGTTTTAGTGTCCCTCCTGTGGAGGGTGCGGGACTTATGACCTACAGGCAGCCACGATCGAGACGATCGAGATGTTTTGACCTCACTTTGGCCAGCACTATCCTGCCCCCGCACCCACAATATTTAACATTTAGATTTAGATTTAACATTTAGATTTAACTTTTTAATATATTTCTAAGTTCACAAATATTGCTGTAAATGTGGTAAAAGGTGATGTTAAAAATTTCACACCATTTTTTTAAACACTGTTTGAAGCTAAATGTGGCAAAATGTTGATGTTTTTTTTTTCAGTGTGAGCAAATTTACAAACGGCAGCCATATTTTCGTGCATGATTTTACCACACATGTAATGTACCTTGTGTATGCTAACTAAATGTTAACTTTAGACACTTGCTACTCATAAAAATCCTTTGTCGTCTGTTTTCCAACATTCTAATCATTCACCAGAGGGATTTAAAAGCTAAATTATATTCCCATACAGGAACTTGAAATGTAACTTTACTGTGTTTAGCTCTGCTAAAGCTTACCTGCTCCACCCCAACCTACCCGACCCTATAGCACACAGTTACAGCAAAACGGTATCACCAAATATGTCTGAAAAAGATTAGCAAATATGACCAGCCCTCTCTCGCCCACAACTTGTCAAATACTGCTGCTTTTTTGGGGATTTTGGCATCAGACAGTGATGCACTGAGATACTCTTTGTGGAGGTATGATATGCTCCTGAAACAGAAACGGGGCCTCCTTGCTCATCATTTTTGTTGTTTGTATAGCATGTTTGAATAGCATTTGGGGAATTAAACATAAAATCAAAAAAGCATAATGCATAAAACGTGGGATTATTATAATGTGGATCTTTTGTTAGAACGTTCACTGGTTCAATAAGTACACATAAGGAAAACGGAAAATAAAACTGTGTTACTGTATTATGTGCTTTTTTGCCTACATGGTAAACACTGACTCAACTTTTCTTAATTTTAAGGAAAGAAGCAAAACAATATGTTTGACAAACATTCATATTTCTGTATCTGGCTTCAATACTGGTATTACGTGGAAGGAAAATACACTGATATTATTGGCAGTGTGAGCTTTCCGAACTATCTCAACATGCATTATCCATTCATTCCCTCGCCTCGCCTCCTCCCTTTGCTGTGACGTTCATTTGCGCCCTGTAATTAACTCAGCATATCTCTGTCATGATGTAGAAATAAACCGCAATTTAGCTCAGAAGGTAATTTGAGCGTGCGTGTGTGTGTACGGAGGGGTAATGGTACAACAAATGATCGCAAGAGGTTAATAGGAAGAAAATTAAAAGTGAGATTAGACACTGATTAGCTCGTATGGAGCAGCTAGATGAAGGGGAGAGGGAAGTGAAGGAAAGGAGAGCAGGGTAAAGGAGGAGAGGGAAGAGGGAAGGACAGACGTTTAAACGGAGGGAGGGCCTGGAGATGAGAGGAGACATGTGGAGCAAAGAGAAGAGTCTAGATGAAAGCAAAAAAGGGTTGTAACTTGTTCAAGTAGAATATTTGTAGGCAATAAAACCAAGTTGTGTCACATTTGTCAGACAAGCAGAAATGCTTGATTCCCAGAGTGGACAAGATGAGGAGATTACATTGTGAATCCGATGGTTTTGAAGATTGCTGAGACCATTAATGTGCTAAGAAAACTGGTACCTGCCTTTAAGAAGTTATTGCAGTTGTAATGGACTACATCACTTCTAAGTGCACGCACGCAAACACATCTTTTTTTCCAACTGTCCCCTGTCCCTCTGTGTACACTTCCTGACAGAGCATGCTATCAGTCTGAGCTCTCTCCATTTTCTGCATCATCCTAATAGAGACCACTTTCTCCTCCTCATGTCCAGCAGTGCAGTCGCAGAGCGAGATCAAATGAATCACAGCGAGCGCTGATCTGGCTAAGGCTCGCTCAGGCTGACTTGAGTTCAGATTTGTCAGCATGAGCTCTGATGAAGTCTCCATTAGCTGTGGCTGAGTAGCTCAGCCTATTAGTAAGGGCCTGAAGGTAATTGACAAAATAAAGGAAATAAAAGAGATGAAGGGCTCTATTTTCATGCTGACAAAAGAGCCGTGGAAGTGCAAATGCTGTAAATTGGCTTTTTTTTTTTTGTCTGCTTGTGCCTGTTTGGTAATTTAGCTTGGAGTAAACCTGTGGAGAACCTGTGTCAGTGTTGTACTGAAACTTGGTATTAATTCTGGTTTACACTTTCACCTGTAAAAAAGATCTGCTTCTTAGTGAAGACAGAGGTGGTCTGTTCTAATATTATGGTCCGGTTGTTTTTGTCTGTCTGCTGTATTTACAATACTTAACCCCTGCTAATACAACCCAGTGTCCTAGAAATTATCATCTGCTTATTTTCTATAGCAAGGACATTTTGAAAGAAACATAATGCTGCCCTAAATACGTCTTTAATAAGGTCGTATAATTAATATATCTGCCTGTCTGGTTCTTATTATGCATATACATTCATGCACTATGCATTTATGTATTTCATTTCATGTATGCACTACTTACAATTTATTCATTCTGCAGTTGCCATACAGCTGTCTACCACAAACATGTATCCTTTATTTAATGTTTTACGTACTGTATATATTATATTTTATCCCTATATTCTAACTTCTACATAATCATATATCTTAGCTCATTTTTACTTGTGTGATTTCCTTTTTATACATATGCAATGAGCCTCGTTTGAGGGAGCCTGAGAATAAGAATCTCATTGCCATCCATTGCTTTGCTGTAATTATCTTGCATATGTCAACAATATGTCATGTGTTGAACATTTACTGGCAACATGTTTCATTTGTTGTCCCTATCATATCTGCTGCTGAAATACAATATCCGCTCCTAGCAAGTACAGCATGAATTACATTTATGGTTATACTAGTAAGGTGCTCACAGACTGTGGTCTTTGTTTTATATTGACAAAGTCAAGATAACTTAACGCAAGAGACGAGACTCACTTATTAATATTTAACCTAAACCATGATTTTTCCAGCAGCTGGCAAAGTATGTTTTGAGTAGGTTGCAACACTTTACATTATGTCAGCACAAGAAAAGAACTTCAAAATGTACTTTAGTCTTTAGGATGAATTCACTGGCCTAAATAGCCTGCATGACAAATCCAGTTTAAACTTTAATATTTGTCAGTGCTAGAGAGGTCATCTGAATCTAGGCCAAACAATCCTACAACCGTACGGTAAAAGACAAAAGGAAGACAATGTTACGAAAAGCCATACAGACAGTAAAAAAAAAAGTAGCGTAGGTAATATGAATAGGCTACAGGTACATTCTTGAAGACAGGGTTGGCTAGCAATGGATATTTCTCTTATCAATAATGTGTCAGTCTCTCCCAACTTCTCAAATTACAGAGGCTTGGCCAGTGGCCCTCAGTGTCAGATAGCGACGCCCATAGACACATTTAGCAGCAGTTTGAAACGCACTGTGCAGCAGCATGTTTTGACTCTATGAGCAACTGCTGCCATATAAAGAGTAGCAGCTGGAGATGGCTTTTTGTAAGTGCTTTTGGTTAGATTGAAGCTTTTTGCTTGTAGTTTTTTTGCTGCAACACACCTTGTGTTTCTGCACTCCAGACACCTGGCACTTTTGCCCCGGCTTTCTGAACCCTTTCAGTTGAAAAAAATTAAACTTAGAGTGGAAAAGCGCCCTGCTGCATCACTTTGTTTGTCATCTTTTTACCTGTTGTCCAATTAGATGATTTAAGAGGTGGGCCTTGTGTGGTGGTCACGACAACAACAAGTTTACAGTTGGTGAACAGTGGAGGAGAAACGGGTGGTAGCGGTTGCTGGATACCCAGAGCTATGCAACTTTACAAACTGCAGTGCAGTACTTCAAACGGCCATCACTGAGGCAAAGCTTCTGGACCAACTGGTGGTACTCCCCATGATCAACTCTCTTTTTCAAGATCTGATGTACCCACACAGATCTCCCTTTCCCTGTGCCCAACAAACTATTTACTGGCAGCCTCTCACCCTCAACCAAAGCTACAGCAAGTACCCTCTGCTACCCTCTGGTAGATTGATTACAAGGGAGGGTTAGTGTGAGGATGTGATGGAGTGGCTGCTTGGCAATAATAAAAAGGCACAGCAAGCTGTTTTTTTTTTTTTTTTTACTAGTGGCTCATTTTAAGAAAAAAAGGCAGTGCGATGCACAATGCGTTTTGCAAGCTGCAAAATCTTTGGAGAGTCTGCACAGGCAAGGTGGCAGTGTGAAAAGTCAAAGTCAGTCAAGTTATTTTTATTAAGAACATAGTGTGATAGAATGTGTAGCATACCATGCAAGTGAACTATGTTATGTAACCTATGTAATGTTAGTCATGGAATGTAACATTATGTTAGTGATAAACAAACTTATTTTTAAGCCAAACCATGATGTTTTTTCTAAACCTAACCACATACTTTGGTTGCCTAAATCCAGGGGTGGAGCAGTGATTTTAAATGTGGGGGTGTTCCAGGGGTGGCACATGAGCACCACATCCTGCCTGCCTTTGGCTGTTTCCCTCTCCAAAATTAATGCTCCCAGACAGTATTCAGAGGTTCTTCCAACATAGAGTCAGTCATTATGAACTGAGAGTCATTCATTATGAACATGCATATTTATTAAAACAAATTTAATCTGTTATCAATTTTTAATATGAACATATACCAAACCATATCACTGTAGGCTACCTGAGAACTGAGACAAGACTCACAAACTGATTAATCCAGGTGTGTCTGACCACTGTTGTGACTAGTACTGAGGTCAGACACACCTGGATTAATCAGTTTGTCCAATCATGTAAGACAGGAAATAAAGGAGCTGGTTTAAGTTCAGGAGGTAGTGGAGCTGGGCATAAAGCCTAAGCTTTCGGTCTGAGGACTTTCATCAGGGTAACAGTCTGCACCTGAGAAAAAGAACAGTCTTATGTGGTTGATCAAGGCGATCAGCAACACCTGTGCTGTGTCACTCCCACTTAGATGGGAGATGTAGTTCAAAAGCAGAGTGTGTAGTTCTCTCTGCACAGCAATAGATTTCGAGTACAGGAAACACTCCACTCCCAGCCTTTTATTTAGGGGTATGCATAGATTCAATCTTATATTTGTTATACTGTGTATATATGTATATATGTTTTTTCTCTGTTTTTTTCTCTATTGTCTAGTTGTTATCTGCGCATGGTTCGTGTGGAGTGTTTCCTGTACTCGAAATCTATTGCTGTGCAGAGAGGACTACACACCCTGCTTTTGAACTACATCTCCCATCTAAGCAGGAGTGGCACAGCACAGGTGTTGCTGACCGCCTTGAGACTGTTCTTTGTTCTCAGGTGCAGACTGTTACCCTGACGAAGGTCCTCGGACCGAAAGCTTGGTGAATTAAAGATTCTTGCATTGATCCAAGTGTGCAGATCCTCTTTTTCACACTATTTCACACGTGGTTTTCTGGCACCTTGGCTTGGTCGTGAGTGCGGTGACCTGTTCCTGGTTTTAACAACCAACAACATAACATTTATCTTTATTAGATGGCCAAATTATCAAATTAATTTGAACCTAACAATCACATTTCTTACTATAGCCAATATTTACAAAACTAATAAGTGGTCTCATATAATCTCTCTTTGTATTAATGTACAATATGTGTAATCTCAACCCTTTCAAGTACAGTCAAGTAATGAATATCTTTCTTTTTCAGGACAACCTGGAAAATCAGAATATGTATGCTGAAAATTTCAGCATACATATTCATTCATGTGACATCATTTAATGATGTCACATGAATGAATTAAAAGTTATATGACTACAAAAACAAAAGACAAAATTTTAAAAAATTAACCGGGAATTGAACTTCACAGAATTTTATTTTTAAAAAACACACATATCAACAGTTATCAATTTATCTTTATTTTATCATGGAGGATTATTAGGCTATTCCTTTCTTTTCAATTCTGGCAGAAAACTATCTTGCCTCAAGTTGATCTTTGGCTGCTCCTGATTGGATGCTACCGCCAAAAAACAAAAGAAGAAGAAATAGTAGCATCTGATTGGTCGAGAGACTGACCAGAACTCGTCATTGTTTACGTCAAGCCCATAGACTGTTTATAGACGAATTCGGTGAGCCACTTGTGTATGCCGCCATCTTGCTGCGCCACCATTGCTGCGGTGACATGTGTCAGTCATCAATTCATTATGCTGTCATTGTGAACTGACTCTCTACAATGACAGCATCATGAATAGCTGGATTGATGATGTTAGACAGTGGCCTCCAGTAACTGATGAAGGTATCTTAAATGAGCACCGATATTATTATAGAAATGAATCATTTGTTTGAGCGATGAGCAGGAAAGATTAGAGTAATAGGGAGATAACAGACTGTATCATTAAACACTGTGTAATATAACGTTGGCATATGTTACGTGTGCTGACGTTAGCAAGCTAGCAGCGTGACATTTAATCATTATGGACAGGCTATGTGACCATCACATCATATTGAAGGCGATCAATATTGATCGCCTTCAATATGATGTGATGGTCGTCTGAAAGGCGGTGTAAAATTTGCCCGACCCATCCGGAGCTCAGGTAATTTTGACTCTCAATCACAGACCTGTAATTACCGTTTTTCTGGTCATCGGATGCCAGGCTATCAATAAAATATTCTTGAATACCTAAAACAAAACACAAACACGTGTTGTTGTTGTTTTTAGTCACGTAGCCTGTCCATAATGATTAAATGTCACGCTGCTAGCTTGCTAACCTCAGCACACGTAATGTATGCTAACGTTATATTACACAGTGTTTAATGATACAGTCTTATCTCCCTATTGCTTTAATCTTTCCTGTTTATCGCTCAAACAAATGATTAATCTCTCAATTAATATCGGTGCTCATTTAAGATACCTTCATCAGTTACCGGAGGCCACTGTCTAACATCATCAATCCAGCTATTCATGATGCTGTCACTGTAGAGAGTCAGTTCACAATGACAGCATAATGAATTGATGACTGACACATGTCACCGCAGCAATGGCGCCGCCGCAAAATGGCGGCATACACAAATCGCTCGCCGAGTTCGTCTATAAAAAAGGTCAAGCCTCACAATGGAGGTCCGGTATCATAATTTACACGTTTTTAATCACAAAATGTAATATTTAATTACTATCGCGGAGTTATCACAGTGGATTTACTGTAGCCTAGGCTATGAGGTTCTTGGGAGAGAAAAAAAAACCTCTGCACTTAACGGCTGGATTGAAAACTTTCTCGAAAAGATTGTCCTGAGCCCACCGTAGATCGCCAAAAGAGTAAGCTTCTGATCACAATTTTCCCCATTAAGTTCCTTTGTGTGGTGTGGTGCCATAGACTGTTCGTGTGGTGTGGGCTGTGGGGGAGAGCAGGGTCTCCGCCGACAGAAAGATGATGTTGATTTGAGGGGGCGGTGGAGAGCCGGTTTCCTCTGCATTCACTTACATGACAACTTGACTTGAAAAAGAAGTCAATTTTCTGCTGCTGCCTCTTCCTTTTTGGCATCTCTGCCTCCTTCTACTCTCTGTTGTGTGTCAGTGTTGTTCAATGTCAGCCATTGGTGAGTGACAAAAGCTCCGACTGACATAACTTCAAATTTCGCGGGCCGGCGGCCAGTCACGGACAACAGTCTGTGATTGGGTGAATGTCCGTTCAGTTTGACCAATGCCTTTTCATGCAGCATAAGGGGGGGTGAGGTGCGCTCCATTTTTGTATGTTGGTGCACTGCCAGGGTGGGCAAATGGGTTTACCTTTGGAAAATGTGTGGGGGGTGAAAATGTGGGGCGGATGAAATCATCTTGCTGTAAAAGTGGGGGTGTCAAAACACCCCCATCCCCCACGGGTGCGACGCCCCTGCCTAAATCTAAGGAATTACACCCAGAACCAAAGTTTTTTTTTTTACCAATGCTCTAAGTTAATTATGAAAAGAGTCTGTATGCATTCAACAAGCTGAAACTGTCCTGTGAAAATGGAAGTTTATTTTGAAAAGACACTATGCATGTAACAAGCATAAATTGACATACCGTTCCTGAACATCCAACACTGATGCTGGAGATGCCGCTGCATGATTTGACATGTAGGGCCCATGACCAAGCGTCAGTATTTGTAGAGCTGGGATTGACTGTGGATTTAATTGTGCCACAAAGTATTTGTTCACCACAACCAAGTGTGCTTTTAACCTGCACTTGCATTTTTGTGTGTGCCCAGATTCATGGTAACAATATGTTGTGTAACCATAAGGCAGCAGAACTTCACAAAGTTCAGTTTAATTTGTTAGCAAAGGGTTAAAAGTCTCAAAAAATGTCTATGAAAGCATTATCTCACATTCATCATCAAGTGCCCTATGAGTAGGCTCATTCTGTTAATATAAGAAGAAGAAAGAAAGAAAACTGGCCCTCCTACAAGCAAAACATTTGTTTTACAACATGTAATAATTGTGGAGTGTGAGTTTTCCTAATAAAGAACTGGATGGTAACATGAAGCAAATGCAGCAAATTACAGCAGTAATTAAATTTGTACTCTGTATTCATCCTGCTCATTTGCAACATTATCTACATTTCCACCCTTGTGTTGAACGAACATGACAGCAAGTGATAGGAGAGGAAAAAAAAAATAAAACAAACTTGAATCAAACCTCTTCATTTACTCGTTTTCAGCATACAAAGTTGTTTTTATCAAGCGCATCTGAACACAATCAGCCCCAAAGCAGGTTTGTTCGTCTTGTTTTATGCATGCCCCCCTCTTGTTTGTTTTGTAGTTATTTGTTGATGGGCTTTCTCTTTTGTATTACCAGAGCAAATTTAATTAGAGCTGAAGGAATACAAATCAGTGTTCACCCACCAAATGCTATTTGGTCCCCTAATAAAGGACTCGGAGAGAGGAAGGAAAGAATTACAAATGTGTTTTCAAGAGCTGGAAAGAGAATTGCTTGAGGAATGTGAGACTTTTAACAAATGAATGTAATTTTACAAACTGGCCCTATAGGCTAAATTGAATGGACCCACTGAAGAATAACAGGACAGTGTTTTCTGGTCTTACTCGGAATATGTTTTTGATATCAAAATACAGACCCTGGTCGAACTGAAATGCATGAAGGCTCCACTGTTAGTCGAGCCAAAGCATTACTTGTGGTGCCATTACAGAAGGAGCTATGTATGAAAAAAAGAAACAGTACAGATAGTGAAAGACAGACTGAACTTCCATGCCAAATCAAGCCATGAATTGCACTTGAGTTAGAAAATGTGACTTCACATCACAGAACTTGTAATTTCAGTCACCTTTGTAGTCTCCCTTTATTCTCAAGGGGATTTATTTTTTACACCAAAGACACAATAGCCTATAAAAACTCTCATAGCTAGTCTTTCATTTCACTAGCTCAGGGGTCCACAACCTGTGGCACTGGAGGCACGTGCGGCTTTCAGTATTTTGGTTGTTACTTAGGGCCCACTGCTGGTGGATTTGTATGGCAGTCATTTAGGTCACATGAGGCCCGTTTCCACCGCAGGAACTTCGTGGTAATTTTACGGGGCTGGGGCCATTGGTGCGTGTCTCCAGCGCAGGAACCACCCCCAAAGGACAGAGTTCTGGAACTTTTACAGGGGCTAAACAAGTCCCTGCCTCGGAGTAGATACTCAGAACGGCCCCGAAAAACTCCTGGCCGGGGCTTGGGGTTTACTTGGTGCTGATGGGATATACTCAAGGGCTGTGACGTCAACAGAAAGCGACAAAATAGCCGGCATTTTTAAAACTCAGCAGACGAGGGTTTGCTCGTTCATAGCTTCCACTACCATGTAAACGAAGAAACACGCCAGAAACCCAGCAACCACCTCACCTCCTTCCATAATGATTATCGTCTTTCTTATGTCTGCTTTCTTGTTCTTACTTCTGCTTCTTCTTCTTTGTTGTTCTTCTTCTTTGTTTGTTTCTTTGCCGTATCGCCCCGGTTAAAATGGTCGTGCAACGATTACGTCACATTCAGAGCCCGGTAACTTTACAGGAACCTTCCTCCTACTCCGCCGCACAGTGGAGACATGGCGGTTGAGAGGGCCGAACGAGAGGACGTTCCTGTAAAGTTCCTGCCCACCAAATAGTACCAGGAACTTCTTCAGTGGAAACGGGCCTATGGTCTGTGTCTCTAGTTAATGACATCATCAGCAGGCGGCTGGTCAGCTCTCCATGACATAGCCAGGGAAAGTTCATGCTCTTTTTCATCAGACATCATGCTGATGTTAGGGAATTTAAAAGCATTGTTGTTTTACCCTACTATTACCACGGTAAAGACGGTCAGCTTGATACACACTGTCTGCGTGATAAGTGGGGATGGAGTTTATCTGCCTGTCAATTTATGCAAGGCGTGTGAAGAGGACGCATGTTTTTTTTTCCCTAGGATGGCCAAGGCAAGACCCGCCTTACTCTGCTGCCGTTTGACTTACCCTGACATTCTTCCTCTAACCCTAACCAATCTCATTCCTCATTCCTAAACCTAACCAATCCAGCCAAAAAGGACAATTACTACTAGCCAATCAGAGGGAGAGTAGGGTGAGCCATGCCTTCGCCTGAAAAAAAAAAAATTAGCCAAGAGGACAGGGTACTGTACATTTTGCCAAATCTCAACAGTGGTGACATGAATCGTCTTGAGACTCCCTAGCTTGGCTAGTTTTGGATTACAAATCTAAAAAAGGGAACATTTTCATAGAAAAACCGAATATAATTGCGCGTGAAGAGATTTGTTTTCTTTTACCGACAACTCTGCAAAGTTGAAGCCCCAAATTATCATAAATAACCCACTGCAGTGCCATCTGGTGGTGAAACATATTAATAAATGCTCATTTAGACCTATTTGTAAAGCTGACAGGCTCATTCAGATTTAATAGGCTGTGTTACCTTCATTATAAGGCTTTATATGTTTTGCGGCTCCAGATTGATTTCTTTAATTTTTGCTCAAAAATGGCTCTTTTGATAGTGAAGGTTGTTTACCCCTACACTCAATATTAATTGATTATTTATAATGATGTCTGTCTCCAGATATCCCTGGTTAAATGTTTGAAGTAACTAAATGCATTCACACTGTTGTTATCCCACTGCACCTCTCCTTCTCCTCCTGTCTTTTATTTCCTGCACCTCTTGTTCACCATGTAACCTGTGTTTGTGTTTTCCTCCCTTCCTTTCCCCTACTTCCTTTCTGCTTCCTTGCTTTTCATTACCTCTTTTACTGTGTTTTTCTGTGTTTAACTGCCTTTCCAATCTCCCCCCCCCCAACACACACACAAACACACACCTTGACCTCAGCTCTTTCCCTCATTCTCCCACAGGCCACCTTTGTTTCTCAGTATTAATTGGCCCGCTCTTCCTTCTGCTTCATGGGTCCATTAATAAATTATTTCATGGCTGAGAGGTTAGAGGAACTGCAGGTCTGGGTCATCGAGACACTGCAGTACACTCACATGCGAGCAGGCACACACACTCAGATACAAAATCATTGCACACACGATTAACCTGCTGAACATCTGTTCTGTTTGAATGTAGAATTGGCGGTAGCACCTACTTTAAACCTAAAACTTAATATATTTTAAGTTTTTTATTCAATGCAACCTTTTACACCTCCATTGACTGCAACTCTGCCTCTTAGAAATTACATTTGTGGGGCGTCGGTGGCTTGGTGGTGGAGCGGGTGCCCCATGTGCAGGACTATTGCCGCAGCGGCCTGGGTACGACTCCAGCCTGTGGCCATTAAAAGCAAAAAATGCCCATAAAAATATCTTTAAAAAAAAAAGAAATTACTTTTGTTTTTTACTAAAATGCAGGCGGCACAGTGGTGCAGTGGTTAGCATTGCATCACAGCAAGAGGGTTCCTGGTTCGAATCAACTTGCCAGTTACGTTAATTTGCAACATTACCTCATTATATCAATGGAAAACATAATTTGCTCTACCTTGGGTTTCCTTCAAAAACATTTTCTGTTTGAAATTAGTTGTAAACATTTTCTAGGAGACAGGGCTGATGTTACAGGAATGTCTCCTGTAGTTTTTTTTTTAATTTTTTATTTAAAGCTGCATTATTCAGTGTTAGCCACTAGGAGGCAAAAAGGCGTCAAGGTGAACTCACAGAAACAAACTCCTGACTTCCAGATATTTACTTACCTTTAGTTGTGGTTTGGCCTTGGTTTGGCCTTCAGCTTTTTAGATTCAAATTGTGCCAGAAGCTGCCAGTTGATTCTGGCTCTTCGTTTTTTTCAGCAGCCCTCTGAGAGATCTGAACTAAGTGGCTGCTGTGGTTTTACAATATATGGAGAGTTGATGAGAACAGTGAGACTCAACCGCACAGCACAGAAAACCAAACCGATGAACTAATACTTTCCTCAGCTTTTAATGTTAACATAAAAAATATTACCCTCTGCCCATGCTATCCACTTAAAAATAGGTCACTCTTTACAGAGCTCACTTCACACTTGTTCTTTGCTGTAGCCTAACTGTACAATTAATTCAGCAATGAACCAATTTCCTGGCCACAGTATGAGGATAATTAAAGGAAGATGTCTAGAACTTTGCACTTGAAATATTCCTTTTTCTAACTAAATATGAAAAGTAGGTTTTTTATGGACTCTTTGTTTGAGATGTATAACAGACCCTGCAGTGTTTTTACACAGTTTGAAGTTTTGCAGTTTTCTTGCACTCTGCTCTATTAGTTTTTTTTTCATTCAATCCATTTTTTCTTGGTCTATCTTTCTTAAATACCGTGTGTATTATACTGCCGCTCTCAAGACTTTGTTGTGAAGCGAGGAAGAGGAGGGTTTAGGTGGATTTGCTGACTTACTCCCTTATTCCCAACTTGGTTTGGACGTCAACAGAGTGTGTCTGAGTGTGTTTGTATGTGGAGGCAGAGCTCAAGCTGCCGTGAGACACAGTATCGTTACTCAGTTAAGTCCACTGTAATCAGCCTGAAACAAAACCACCCCACCAGGAATTGTCCCAATCCTTCTGATAACCAGTCTGTCACCACTGATGTCTGTATTACATCCTGCACAAACATCCTGTCCCAACAGAAAATACATTAGACCGTTAGAAGTCTGACGGCCCACCCACGGGCCCTCCTCAGGTGATATCTGATGATTATGATATGTAAAACAACTGCTGTATTTGTTGTTGTGTAAGTGGTTACTCATACAACATATCATTTGAAAGCAACACTCCTCGCAGTGCCATTAATGATGAACATTTCAAGGTACAATCACAGCAGGAATAATACACACTTCTGTCAGACAAAAACAAAACAAATGAACAGTCATAACTCAACTATGAGACACTATCACAATCCACAGACTCATATTACTGAATCACAGTTTACGCAGCTCCCTTTTTATTTCTCACACACTGGCAATAGTCCAGACGATCTGAATCCAGAGAAATGTTTAGTCCAAACACATTATTACATCTGTAGATATCCAAAGGTTCATATTTCTCCACATGTTATGTGTAATGTCTGCGGTTGTACATATAAACAAACCAACTGGCAGCTACTAGGATGGAGACTAAGTCCTTGCCTTTCTATTAACACCTTACTTCAGCCAATAGGAGCTTCCAATACTGTTGGTCGGGCTTCACAAGCCAACCAGGGCCTGAGCTGAAGGAACACATTTCCTGTAGTGTAGAGATTTTATAGGAGCAAGCGATTGGCCAACCGTACCTGAGACTTATGGGTCTTGTAGTCAGTGACACTCCTGAACTCCAGAAGAGTTTTTAACCTGTTCTTGTCATCATAAATTGTTAAAAATGTACAGACATTATAAATGAATGTCTTTTATGTTGTCTTAAGGGGGAAAACACTCTTCATTATCAATTTAGGTTTTCCAGTGGTGTTTTTATGCACAGTACGCTTTTTAAAAAAAGTATTTTCTATTTATGTTGATTAGTTTTTCACTCATAATCACTCATTCAGAACATTGTTTAACCCTCTTTTTTGAAAAGTGTCTGGAAAAAACCTTAGAAAAATGTGGAGAAATGTTTATTTTCTCAGATACTGTAATCTACTTTAAATTTGGACTATGTGAGGCTTTGTGATGTTGGCCAATTTTGTTTTCCAGCTGATACATCTCAGTTCAACTGCAGCATCTTTTTGTCAAGAACATATTTTGGCAAGGAAGAAAAAACTGTATTTCAGTATGTTGAAACTCATATAACTCAATGACAGAAGCATTTAGAGTGATTGAGACTGTTGGTGAAAAAACCCGTGTTGCCTTTTTCAGGAGACCATGCATTCACATATACTAAAAATGGAACAAGAACAGTTTCCAATTTTCACTTGGTATGCATTGGATAGGTGATTTAGGTAAATTTAGGTGAAATGTGCTGGACCATTTATGGGGAGCAAAGTATCATGGGAAGAAATATCATAGTGCCTTTGACTCGTCTGAATGTGATTGCCCTGCAGTGACACTTGAGTTGTGAAGACAGTAATTCTTTAGCCCATGATGTTCAATTAATGTTAAAATGTGATGTAATTTAGTCATATCTTTACAGTATAATGTAGCAGTATACCTTCTATTTAAAGGGCATTTGCTGTTGATTCAATATCTTGAATCCAGCACTAAAAAAAAGTATGCATGTGATGTGCGTCAAAGCCGTCCTTGCTTCATCTTACTACATAATGACGAAAACTCTGTCTGTGTGTGTCTGTTCCATGTTTTTCTCCTCACTGACTTGGTCAATCCATGTGAAATTTGGCACAGTGGTAGAGGGTCATGGGAGGATGCCAAAGAAGCAATATTACATCAATTGGCCAAAGGGGGGCACTATAGCAACCGATTGAAATTGCAAACTTTGAATGGGCATATCTCATGCCCCTTATGTCGTAGAGACATGAAACTTTGCACAGAGATGCCTCTCCTCACGAGAAACACATCTGCCTCCATAACCCATAACTTCTGGTTTATAGATTTTCCGCCATTTTGAATTTTTTGAAAAACACTTAAAATCTATCTCTTCCTAGGAAGTTTGACCGATCTGCATGAAACTCAGTGAACATAATCTAGGGACCAATATCTAAAGTTCCCTCTTGGCAAAAGCTGGAAAACTAAAACTGAGCTTCTATAAGGCAATGAATATTGCGGAGGGCGTGGCTCATCACATAAAGGTGTGTAACATCTCAAGGGTTTCACCGATCACCACACAACTTTGTAGGCATATGACCACACATAATCTGAGGGGACCCCTCCATTATTGACTCCATCAAACAAAATGGGGGCGCTAGAGAGCTAATTTCTTATCTAGGCCTAACCACCATATCGATTTTTACTAAACTTGATAGATATGTAGAACAGGACGCCTCAAGGTGACTGGAGAAATTTAACTCTAATTGGCAACTGGGTGGCGCTATAACAACAGAAAAATGCTTAAAAATGGCTAAAATGCGACCGATCGCTGTGGCTCCCCCTGTGACCAAATGTTTGTTGTTGTTTTTTTCTAATTTTTGGTATGATTAAGTCATGGTATGGTATGCTGTACATAATCATGGAAACTGTCAGTGTGTCATTCTGTCAGTCAATCATTCTGTCTGTCCCACGTTTTTCTACTCATTGACGTGGTCAATCTATGTGAAACTGCACTGAGGATTGGCATAGGTAGAAGGTGACAAAGCTACCAATGGGTATGGACTAGTATTTTTTATTTATCAAAAAAGTCATCACAAAATAAGTGCTTGTTTACAATTTTGGTACAAAAAAACTATTGAAGAAAGAAAGAAAGACAACAAGTAAAATGCAGTATTTTTAATTCAAACCAATGTAAATTTGTTGAATTTAAGACTTTTGAGAATTTGAGAATTTGTGACTGAAAAATGCCTTCCAAGTAAAATCATTTAGATGGAGTTTAGAGGAGCTAAAATGACTTTGTATTAATCTTTACATCAACTCTACACTTTAAAACTAGGGATTTGAGACTGCATTGACTATGTGCTGCTTTCATTCCCAAAAAATCTCATAAATGCAGGGTCTTTGAGCTGCCTCAACCATCTGGTCTCTGACTTGACTTCTCCTCTGACTCTCTGAAGTAATAAGCAAGCCTTTGATACAAGACAAACATATTGATTGATTGACTGGTTGATTGATTACTGCTGCCTTGACCTTTTTACCTGAAAAGACTGAATGAAGCAATAAGTGTAGAGTAAATACACAACCACTGGGTATCTTTGCTGCTGGATCATGAGCCAAAATTGGTCCTGATGTTGGTCAATGCCAGCGAGCAGCAGAATGACTGCAGGGAGAGTTTTTCTTCATTTGGGCCTCAGGCCAAAACTGCTAAATAAATCCTTATGTACAAGTACCCTACTGTGCCAGACGTGTTTTAAATGTAAGAGAAATAAGGTAGCATGTTGAGTACAGAGAAAAAAAAAACCCTGAAAAACCCTGAAAAACATTGTTTTACCAAAACACCTACAAATCTCATGCATGTCTGGAAAACGTTCAAATAAAACAGAATTCACATCTCATTCATCCAGGTAACGCTGTGCAGATATGGCTTTGCTTTACACGCGGTGCTCTCGTCTAGGCCCTGCTGTATTTGCGGCCGTGTTCCTCTGTAGATGATACCATTTCCAATTTATTAAGCCACGCTTTGTTTGAGAGGGTCTGCAAATTAGACTGCCGGATGTTGGGTTTTTTTTAACCCTCTTCCCACCCTCCATCTCTGTGTATTCCTTCACACAGCAGAGTGCTGCAGCGAGCATGACTTTGTCTCTGATCCTTTAATATACAGCTTGGGTCCCTGTGCTCTCCACTGTGTGTGTGTTTGTGTTCTGTTGGAGTCCTCTCTACTCTGCCAAAGAAACTCAGCCCAACTGAGTTCTTTCAATTCATTAGCTTCCCACCAACGTACCCCTGCTAAAACAAGCAGAAGCACCGCTTGTTTACTGCATGACAATACACAACAGACTTAATAAACAATCTGATTCAGCAAATAAGTATTCTATCTTTGCTATTCTGTGTATGCGGCACACCGTAGGAACTGGTTGTTAAACCAATGGAGCCAGTTAGGAAAATCCTGATTGTGTTCCACCTACACTCCTGTTTTCTTGCAGCATTACTATTTTATAGCAGTTCCGATTTGTGTTGCTGACTTATGTATAAAATTTTGTAAACATGGCATTTAGTTATTTGTAACTCAGAGTGTGCTTCAAGTTATTGTACAGTGTTGGGCAGTTACCTCCCCCAGTGACAAGTAGTATAGCGAATTACTGATGAAATGTCAGTGTAATATTCAAGTTAACCTAAAACAAACAACTTGTTACAACCTCACCTTTTTTTGTCATCACCCTACTGACTTGAAAGCTGCAAGTCACCGAGCAGAAAGCTGGTTTGGAAGATTGAAACATTTATATTCAGCAGCTGGACTTATTCCTATTACTTTGATTTTGTTGTGAAGACAGATGACAAGAACATTGTTGTTCCTGATAGTGGTACTAAAGGCTGATTTATGATTGGGTGCATGACATTTTTGAAGAATGTCCCTCGACAGAAATTAAACACTTGTGAGACATTTTCAATTTATGCTTTGGTGAGAGGTTTCAGATGTCTCCATGGTAACCAGAGACCCCGTGATTTATTTTGCAATTCGAGTCTATTTCTGTCACTGTTTAGTTAAGAGTAATCTGCACAAACAAAAAGTCACACAAATATCCCACAGTATGTGTGTGTTTATCTTACTAACTTTATATTCATTGACTGATCAACCCCCCCAGTCTGTCTGTGAGCAGCAGATTCAAGATCCCCCTCACCTGCTATGGTGGGCAGGGAAATAAAATAATTTATTCATTCATTCAATTTCTGTAACCACTTATCCTGTTAGGGGTCATGGGGGTCTGAAGCCTATCCCAGCTGACATTGGGTGAGAGGCAGGGTACACCTTGGACAGGTTGCCGGACTATCGTAGGGCTTCGTTCATTCATTCATTCATTCATTCATCAATACATACAAACACTGCTTATTTCTTTCCCTGCCACTGACATGAAAAATATTTTTGCTCAGTAAATGTCTGCTGTCAGTCAGCCTGGTGAAGTCAGTTTGGCCAGCCCATGGATATATAATCGACCAATCACATTGCACAACAAAATATGACAATGTCTGCTTCATAAGAAAATTCTCCTTGTGTACCACATTAAAAAAAGTGTTGAGTGACACTTTTTTTCTGTCAAAAATACATCATTTCTGTCAAGCAACACTCTTCAAAAGTGTTGTGCACCCAATCATAAATTAGGCTAAGGACTCTTTCCTCTGCGAAAAAAAAAAACACGACCCGAAACCTCCTAAAACATCTACTACGACAGCACAACAATGCAAAGCTGGTAAATATTACACTCTGTGGCGTAGAGGATGTCTGTAGCGCTTATGGCGAAACAACCAAAACTGAATTTCAGTTATTGACAGCTGCAAGCTACAAGTGATAAACTAATAAAGATTCTGACTAGAAATGTGGTGGATGAAAAGTTTTCACAATTGACTTGCAGTCTGTCAGACAGATCCTTGGAAAAATGCTGATCATGGGCAATAGAAGATCCTCAAATCATTTGCAAGCTTTCTAACTTTAGCCGTACTTACCAGAGATTACCCTGATATGCACACAAAGGCGTACATGTGACATCTGAGTTTAACAGAAAAGTAATATAAGAATTGTAATGAATTACTGTTGGCGGGGATTAAGCAAAGTAATAATTATTTACAAAGCAATAATTACCTTTGAATAAGGTAAGGAATAGTGAGTAATTATGTAAACGTATGGAGCAGCGAGCCCAACATTGTTACTGTATAATTACCATATGTATTTATAGTAGGCATTACTTCTAACTAAATGCAAAATCTTCATGCTTACATGCTCACAAATATGTGGTAAGATGCTAATATTTGGCAGACATAATGTTAACTATGTTCACAAGCTTTTTATTTTAGCACGTTAGCATGCTAGCATTTGCTAATCAGCACTTACAGTCACAAAAAGTACAGCTGAGGTTGATGTCTCAATATCACTTTTTTTTTAAATTTGGTCATAAACACAAATTTTGGATATGATCTGTTATATCAAGCAGATGTAGACATATTTCACTGGATGAGTATTTTTTTTTTACCTGTTGGTGGTGCAAGAGGAAAGCTCAGAGGATTACCAGCATCAGCATGGGCTTCATCCTCTGAGGACCATAACTGTCTGTACAATGTTTCATGACAATCCATCCAGTATTTGTTGAGATATTTCAGTCCATAGACTAAAGTGGTGGAACAACCATCCTTGCTAAAACCGAACAAATAAATAAAATATATATATTTTTGGAGGCTCTTCTGTTGTTGCAACAGTGGTATACCTACATTGTATAAATGCATTCATGTCCCAAATATATTTTGACTAATGTCACAGGAAAATCCAAGAGAAATAATCTTGTTTCCCATTTTTTGGGCAGTGATCCTGAGTATATTGAAAGATTTATTGCTTTCTTCCACATTTTATACAGCATACCCCTGTGCTTTAGGTAAGAATAATCTTTTTAATATCACCTCCCGCTCTTTTTCGCCTCCCCACCATTTCCCTCAATAAATTTGTACAAACCACCCAATTTAGAAAGCCAAACAATCTGGTTCAAAGTTCCACAGAGAGAGGGTAGGCAGTATAGTGAGAACAATAAGTCGGCTGTGTTTTGCTTTCTTGTTCTCTGTCAACTAAAACTTCTTCGTCTCTGTCCAAAGAGAGCCACACAAAATCTTGCTAAGCAGTATGTAATGCATGCAGCTTTTTAAAGGTGCAGTCAGAGATTCTAATCCAAAACATTTTCTGTCCAATTCAGCTGATATCTCCTCTACGTCAGCTAGCTGTCTGTTTTGTGTGTGTGCTTAAAAAAGTGTGCTGAAAAGTGTTTCTATACAGCTCTGGATGTAAATGGAAAGCAAACAAAGACAGAGTCACATGACACTATTCTGGCCAATCATCAAAAGGGGAAAGACCATGGATGTGTAAAGAGAAAGGCAGTGTGAGGGATGGTAAGTCTGGCACATAACAGAAGGGTTGTACTTGTTTGGATGTTGAGTACAAATATCAACAGTCTGTTTACATAATCACTTGCCCCTTTTATGCTGCCAGTTCAAGGTGGTTACAATCACGTAATGGGAGGACTTCTGTGTTAAAGGGACAGCCGGCAGGACAAGACCATGGACAGGATGGGTGTGACGTTTTGATGGCATGTTATGTGTACGGCCCATCCCCCAGAGATTCGAAAAGCAGTTAGCAGCTAACTCAAAGAAGAAGAACAGCACCCGAAACTGGGCAGATAATGAGGTCTGTGAGCTTCATACCCTCTGAGCAGAGGGTGAGATCAGCCACCATACAATGGTGATGGTAAATAATTGTTGTTGCTATGTTATGCCATTGCTGTTGTTTCAAAAGCTCTGCCAACAAATATTTTATATAACGCACCAGAGGCTAATGCTGTTGTGTTTGACATCACACCCATCACACC